>NC_056750.1:109860889-109886863 GCF_019279795.1 Protopterus annectens | reverse complement strand
TGGTCTTACACCTCTCCAAACCTTAACTACACTTTTGTGCAATGAAACCATTCATTTCCACTACTATGGTAGTGAGATTTTTTGTGAAAAGGCTGTCACCCATCCTTCGATCATGATGTTTTCCAATCATGTTTTGACCCTTAGGCTTGACATGCATGCCCACCAAAGCAAAGGTGTGCAATGCCATCTGAAAAGTATTTGCTGTTGCAGTCGTGTGTAATAAGATATGCAGTACATGTGAGTGGTTTGACTATATCACACACACACACACACACACACACACACACACACACACACACACACACACACACACACACACACACACACACACACACCTTACCTTGTCGCTGAACAGCCCCAGCCCACTGACGAGCTAAATAACTGCTTTGGTTGCTGCCGATGAGCTAAATAACTGCTTCCTGCTTCCATTACTGCTTGGTTGCTGCCGCCGATATCCAAACAGCCCCTTACTTGTATTCCTTGCGTGATTGGTCCATCCCAAAGGATTCCCTGCAGTCCAAATCCGTGATTGGTCCTGCCTGCGACTCCTGCAGTCCGGAGTGCCTCCATGTCGTGATGTCATCGCCGCATAGACTTCTGGGCATCTTGCCTTTCTCCTTATCTAGACTGCTAAAAAAGCAGTCTGAGAGCGTGTGCGCATGCGTACATTTCCGGGAATTAATTTTGTGTTTCTCTGTTTGTTTTATTTTGTTTTGTAGGTGGGAGGGCTGCAGTCCGGCAGTCCTATGGCACGAGCCGCCCCTGGTGAATATGTGATAAAAAAACACAACGTACAAGAACCAACTGTAAACTGGTTAAGGAAAACACAGCTGCACAGGCACCAATAGCGTACTAATCTTTAATAACCGCTTTCGTCGAGAGACTTATTAAAGATTAGTACGCTATTGGTGCCTGTGCAGCTGTGTTTTCCTTAACCAGTTTACAGTTGGTCCTGGTGAATATGTACTTTTACAAGACTAAGTGGCATAGGGTGACATACAAGAGTGGAGGAAGATGCACACAGGTGGATTATCTCCTATTCAGGTGGGCCTGTTTGAAGGGGATTGGAAGGGGAACATGCAGTTAGGCAGCATGGAATGTTGCTCTGTGGGATGACACTGGTGATCAAGTAGAAGGGGAGGAGTGTGAGGGCAGCACCATGGATCAAATGGTGGACACTGAAAAAGGGGGATAGTGAGATAGAGTTCAGGGAACAGTTAAGACAGGCAGTGGGTGGCAATGAAGAGTTACCAAATCGCTGGTTAACTACATCCAAGCTTGTAAGAGAGATGAGTAGAACATGGCTTGATGTGACATCTGGACAAAGGAAGGAGGGCAAGGAGACCTGGAGGTGGAATGAAGAAGCACTGGGGAGTATGCAGAGAAAGAGGTTGGCAAAGGTGAAGTGGGATTGTCAAACAGATGACGGAAGTAGACATGAGTATAATGAGATGGGGTGCATGCAAAGACAGTAGTGGCAAAGGCTAAGGATGGGGTGTCTGAAGGGTAGGCACCAAGGATAGAGAATAGGACCTGTACTTATTAGCTAGACAGAGGCACATAGCTAGGAAGGATGTGCAGCAAATAAGGGAGATAAAGGATAATAAGGAAACATACTAACAAGAGAGGAGAGTGTGTACAGCAGATGGAGAGAGAGAGAGAGAGAGAGAGAGAGAGAGAGAGAGAGACAGAGAGAGACAGAGACAGAGACAGAGAGAGAGAGAGAGAGAGAGAGACAGAGAGAGAGAGACAGAGACAGAGAGAGACAGAGCAAAAGAGACAGAGAGAGAGAGAGAGAGACAGAGAGACAGAGAGAGAGAGAGAGACAGAGAGAGAGAGAGACAGAGAGAGAGAGACAGAGACAGAGAGAGAGACAGAGACAGAGAGAGAGAGAGACAGAGAGAGAGAGAGACAGAGAGAGAGAGAGAGACAGAGAGACAGACAAAGAGAGACAGAGGGAGAGAGAGACAGAGAGAGAGAGACAGAGAGAGAGAGAGAGACAGGGGAGAGAGAGAGAGACAGAGAGAGACAGAGAGAGAGAGAGAGAGAGAGAGAGAGAGACAGAGAGAGAGAGAGAGAGACAGAGACAGAGAGAGAGAGAGAGACAGAGAGACAGAGACAGAGAGAGACAGAGACAGAGAGAGAGAGAGAGACAGAGAGAGAGAGAGACAGAGAGAGAGAGAGAGACAGAGACAGAGAGAGAGAGACAGAGAGAGAGACAGAGACAGAGAGAGAGAGAGAGACAGAGACAGAGAGAGAGAGAGAGACAGAGAGAGAGCGAGCGAGACAGGACAGAGAGAGAGAGAGACAGCGAGCGAGACAGGACAGAGAGAGAGAGACAGAGAGAGAGAGAGAGAGAGAGAGAGAGAGAGAGAGACAGAGAGAGAGAGAGAGAGAGAGAGAGAGAGAGAGAGAGAGAGAGAGAGAGAGAGACAGAGAGAGAGAGAGAGACAGAGAGAGAGAGACAGAGAGAGAGAGAGAGAGAGACAGAGACAGAGAGAGACAGAGAGAGAGAGAGAGACAGAGAGAGAGAGAGAGAGAGAGAGAGAGAGAGAGAGAAGGCTGGATGATGTGGTTATGGTGAATCAGAACTGCAACAGATAGGAGGATGTAACAGTGAGAGAAGATTGGATGATGTGGTTATGGTGAATCAGAACTGCAACAGATAGGAGGATGTAACAGAGAGAGAAGGTTGGATGATGTGGTTATGGTGAATCAGAAAGTACAGTTTTGTACCTACCATAAATGTAGATGTCCGATAGGTATGCATCTGCAGTCATAACATATGGGTTGTCCTGCCTCAGGCAGCCCTTCGGTCGGCCGGATTCCAAAGTCTGGGTCTTGCCTCGGCTGATGTTGCACTTTCCCCGACGTCAGAGCGCCTGGGGTATAAAAGCATCAGCCAACGCCATTTTCCTCAGTTTTTCTTGCCCCAGATGCCAGGTGCCCTCTATGAAGGCTAAATTTGGATAAAATGCCAAAAAATTCCAAACATATTGCAAAAATATATACATATATATATATATACATACAAACAAATACACCATAACAGATTCCCCCAGCTAGCTAATGGAGGGGTAAGCACCCTAGGAATACCACAGAGGGGAAGGAGGAGGGTAATGACTGCAGATGCATACCTATCGGATATCTACATTTATGGTAGGTACAAAACTGTACTATGTCCTTCAAGGATGCATCTGCAGTCATAACATATGGGAAGAATACCATAGCCAATCTGGGGGTGGAGGTACTAAGAAGATGATGGTGTAGTTAAGATATCCTGCAGGACTGCTGTAGCAAAACCTGCTCTGGATCTGGAGTATAAAGGTAAATTGTAATGTTTGGCAAATGTATGCACGGAGCTCCATGTAGCAGCTTCTAAAATGTCCTTGGTAGCCACCCCTCTTAGGAAGGCTGTAGTGGTGGCTGTGGCTCTCGTGGAATGAGGCCTAATGTTTACAGGAACAGTCTTTCCATGAAAGGAGTAACAAAAGCAAATGCAATTTCCTATCCATTTTGAAATTGTCTGTTTGGAAATTGCTTTTCCTTGTGCCCCAACAGCATATGCTACAAACAGTTGGTCAGTCTTTCTGTAACTTTTAGTTCTGTCCAAATAGTAGCGTAATTGTCTGTGTATATCCAGAGTGTGTAGAAGTTTCTCCCCTTTATTTTGTGGATTTGGGAAGAATGTAGGCAAGTGAATTGCTTGGTTCAAGGATACCCTAGATACCACCTTTGGCATAAAAGTAGGATTGGTTCTCAATGAAACTCTGTCTTGATGAAAAATAAGAAATGGCTGCACTGCCATTAAAGCTTGTAACTCAGATACTCTTCTTGCTGAAGTTATGGCCAGAAGGAATGCAGTTTTCCAAGACAGAAACTGTAGATCCACCGATGCTGCTGGTTCAAAGGGAGGAAGTGTTAGTTTCTCCAGCACAAAGTTAAGGTCCCAAGTAGCTAAAGGTGGTTTCCTTGGAGGATTGATGTTTTTGATTCCTCTGAGAAATTGTCTTAAGAGAGGATGCGAGAAGACAGGTGGATTTACATTGTATTCTGCTGAAATTGCTGAGGCATGTATCTTAATGGAAGAATAAGACAGGCCATTGTGGAACAATTCTGCTAAGTATTCCAGTATATGTGCCATGCTCATCACTGTCACATCTATGCCTTTTGTTGTGTTCCAAATGAGAAATCTTTTCCATTTTGCTGAGTATGCCTTCCTTGTGGAAGGACGGAGCTTCCATAATAATGTCCTTTACTCTCTGGGATAAGCTATTCTGAGGAGGAGTCATGGTATTCTCAGGCAGTTAGCTGCAAGGTTTTAGGTTGGGATGCAGGATCTTGAAATTGTTCTCGTCAGAAGAAGTGGCCATAGGGAGAGGCCACGGTTTCGTCTGTGACATGCTCTTCAACAGTGGGTACCAGTGCTGCCTTGGCCAGTCTGGAGCTATCAGAATCACTCTTGGCTGTTCTGCCCTTATCTTCAGTAAAACCTTGGACATTAATGGGAGTGGTGGGAAAGCATAGACTTTTCGAGCTTTCCAGCTGAAAGAAAGAGAGTCCACCTTCCATGCTTGTGGGTGGTATGTCCTTGAGCAAAAAGTCTTCAGTTGATGATTGTGGGGTGAGGCAAACAGATCTATCTCCGGCCTTCCCCATGATTGTGTTATGAGTAAGAAGATGTCTGGGTGCAGCATCCATTCGTGTGCATCCATGGTAGTTCTGCTTAAGCTGTCTGCCAGAGTATTGTCTTTCCCTGGCACGAACTGGGACTGTAGTTGTATATTGAGTTTCAAGCAAAGTTCCCATAAATTAATGGCCAGTCTGCATAGAGGGTAGGAATGCGTGCCTCCTTGCTTGTTTATATACCACATAACTGTGGTGTTGTCTGTCCTTATTAGCAGGTGGCCCTGATGAAGGAAAGGTTTGAAAGCCTCGATTGCGTGTATCACTGCCAGCATTTCCTTTTGGTTTATGTGCATGCGCAGCTGTCCTTGAGACCATAGCCCTTGGATACATTTGTCCTCCATGTGTGCTCCCCAACCTCGGTCTGAAGCGTCCGTGGTGATGGTTTGTTTTGTTTTTGGTTTGTTGAAAGGCAACCCTCTGTTGGACTGGCAGGCTTGAGCCCACCACAGGAATTCCCTTTGAAGGCAAGGAATGAGTGGGGATCAAAGTTTCTAAGCTGTGACTGTGCTGAGTCCATACACTCCTTAGGTACCATTGCAATTTTCTCATATGCAGCCTGGCTTGTGGAATAAGAATTATGCAGGATGCCATGTAACCCAGGGCCTGCAGGATTTTCCTTGCAGTCAGCTGAGTTTGTCTTGTCAGATTCTTGAAGTAATCCGGAAGTTGTTTTTGTTTTTCTTCTGTGAGAAAGGCCATTTGGGTGGTTGTGTCTAGATCTGCACCCAAAAAGGTTATTCTTTGGGATGGAACAAGTCTTGATTTTTGGATGTTGACTGTGTATCCCAAGGCCTGTAATAGGTGGATGGCATAGTCCAAGTCCTTTAACAATTTTTTCTTGTTGTCCGCTTGTATAAGGCAGTCGTCCAGATATGGGTAGATTTGAATCCCCTGAAGTCTGCAGTGTGCAATTACTGATGCCAGGCATTTCCTGAATACTCTGGGCGCAGTAGATAAGCCAAAGGGCAATGCTGAGAATTGATAATGTTCTGATCCTGCAAGAAATCTGAGGTGTCTTCTGCAACTTTGTCGAATAGGGACATGCAGGTATGCCTCCTTGAGATCTAGAGTCACCAGCCAAGACTCCTTGCCCAGCATGGGAAGAAGCTGCTGTAGGGTCAGCATCTTGAATTTTGGCACAATGAGGTAAGTATTCAGTGCGGACAGGTCGAGAATAGACCTCCATTGATTTTCTTTTCTTGGAACATGGAATAATCTGGAATAAAATCCTTGGCCTTGTTCTGAAAGAGGTACCTTTTCTATGGCTTTCATTTGTATTAATTTGGTGATTTGCTTCAAAGCCTCTGCCCTCTGATTTGGTGGCAGGTCTGGCATTCCTTTTCTTTTTGGCAATGTGTGGAAATGGAACCTGTATCCTTTGTCTATTATTTGCAGTGTCCATGAGTCCCTTGTAATGTAATGCCAATTTTTTGAAAATAAAGAAAGCTTTCCAATGGTGCTTCTAATTGAGCCCTGGTCGGCGGAGTCAAAATAAAGTCATTGAGTCTGTCCTGGTGTAGCAGTTGTTGTTGTTCCTGCACTACCTCTCTGGTTGGGAGGCTGCTACTGACGGCCTCTGTAGGAGCCTCTAGCTTGCCCTCTACCTCTGGCACGCCTGTTCCTGCCTCTCTGGGATCTGTCTGAGTCTGGAAAGGACCAATTCTTAGTAGGCCAATTTTTGCTGAATCTCGGTGGTTGTACCTGCAGAAAGTCCTTGACTGTTTGCACAGATTTTGCCTTTTCTTCAAACTTCTTTAAGACCTCCTGAGCCGTGGAACCAAATAATTTTTGTTTTTCCATTGGAGTATCCAGGAGCTTAGCTTTAACATGGTCCGGTAGAGATTGTTCCTTCAACCAGGCATGCCTACGTATAACTGTCCCTGTCATAGCTGACCTACATGAAGCTTCCAGTGCATCATAACCACACTGCAAAAAATGGTTGCTAACCTGCTGTGAGTTATGTACCAGATCCTGAAGTGATTTACGGTCAAGGGGTTCAGAGGAGGAAAGCTTCTTATACAATTCATCTAACAAATACTCTTGGTACTGAATCATATGAAATTGACAATTTAATGCCCTCATGGAAAGAGTTGCAGAAGTATAAATTTTCTTTCCCCATCTCTCTAAAGCTCTAGACTCCCTTTCAGAAGGTAGAGGATTTTTAGCAGTGGCAGCTGCAACCCCTTTTGGGCCCTGGGAAATAGTTTCTGGGTCTGCAGTGTGGGCCTTGTACAGGTGTAGATGAGAATCCGGGACCCTGTAGTACCTATCAGGTTTGGCAGGAGCCGGAGGGAGAGAATCAGGGACTGTACTAGCATCAGAGTACACATCATCAACAACATTCAAAACAGGAGGTATAGCTAAAGGCCTACGCTGAGGTAAATGTAAAAAGGTCCTTAATCTCTTTCTAGAATCAGAAAATTCCTGGCCCTGCCATTGAAAATGTTCTCTCATAGAGTGCAGTGTCTCACCAAAAGAAAACTCTTCAGGAGGGGAGGCCGAAGGAATAGATTCTTCAGCATCAGAATCCTCGTAGGCCGAATAAGCCTCCTGCTGGTGGTCTGACAACACAGATCCATCCGTAGACTCATCTGAAGAGTGGGGGTCAGAGGGCTCAACCCTGTGCCTTTTGTCTGGTGGTGGAAGAGAGCCCCTTTCCGGGTGAGGTTGAGAACCTCTAATTAAAGAGATAAGATCCTCTGCTAGGCTGAGAATCTGAGAGCCAGTAGAAGGCCTCTGAGAGGTAGTCTTGGGAGGCAAAGCTTTAGCAAGTTTGGCAGCTTTAGCCCTAGAAAAGGCCTTAATGGACATGGATGCAGGGGGTCTGGCTGCACCACGTGCAGGGGTGGATTTGTCTAAAGGAATGGTGTCGGACATGTCCTGGACACCGGTTTCAGTAGGTAATTCAATAACCAACTCAGCCGGAGCCTCCGGGGCCGAGGTAGTCGGTTGAGGGGATTCGGTAATAGGAAGCACCGAGGACTCTGTTTCAGCCGAAACCGAGAAACTCGCGGTAGGCCTGACCGTGGTTTCAGCCGAAACCGCGGGCCGCGAGGGTCGGTCCTTGTCCTTCTTGTACGCAAAATTAGCCCCAAAAAATTTCTCTGCAAACTCCGACCGACGTCTAAAAGTTCGTCGGTTGAAGGAAGCACAGGCAGAGCAGGCTGAGACGTCGTGGTCTGGGCCTAAGCAAGGGAGGCAGTAAGAGTGGAAATCCTTATGAGGTATTTGTTTCCCACAAGTTAAACCATTATTTACTTTATCTGACATCGGCTGAGGCAAGAAAGAGTCCCCAATGGGGTACTTAGCTTTTTCGAAGTCTTCGTTAGCTGAATCACAGGAGCTGGCCGACCGGCACTTGCGAACTGCTTCTGCTTCGGGCACCACGCGGCAAGAAAGACTGAGGAAAATGGCGTCGGCTGATGCTTTTATACCCCAGGCGCTCTGACGTCGGGGAAAGTGCGACATCAGCCGAGGCCAGACCCACACTTTGGAATCCGGCCGACCGAAGGGCTGCCTGAGGCAGGACAACCCATATGTTATGACTGCAGATGCATCCTTGAAGGACATCTGCAACAGATAGGAGGATGTAACAGAGAGAGAAGGCTGGATGATGTGGTTATAGTGAATCAGAACTGCAACAGATAGGAGGATCAGAATTGCAACAGATAGGAGGATGTAACAGAGAGAGAAGGTTGGATCACTCCCACCATCCATTCGTACCACCATCCATTCGTACCACCTCTAATCACCACATATTCAAAAACTCTCTCCATACACATCTTAGGTCCCAATGGGATTGTTCTTGCTCCCACCCCTCATAAATATATGGCATCTAACCTCCTCTATGCCTTCATACTCAACTTTACCTAACAAAGCTTGTGTTCCTTCAGAATAACTACTCTGTAATGTAATGTTATGTTCCTTCTCAATTACAACTCTGTTATGTAAATCACATTACTGTCTCAACTCACTTACTACAAGTGTTTGAATGGTAAATCACGTTACTGTCTCAGCTCACTTACTTCGCAGTAATCTTCATTTATTGTATTGTTTGAATGGTAAATCACGTTACTGTCTCCGCTCACTTACTTCGCATTAATCTTCATTTATTGTATTGTTTGAATGCTTCTTGAATTTTGAGCTAAATGTTTTATCTACTACTTGTATAATTATCATTACATTTAGCAATCTTGTATGTACCTAATTTTGTCTGTGCTGGAGCTTTTCTCCCCAGGACTCCATTGAAAATGGGTTCTTTTGGCCCAATGGACTATCCTGGTAAACCAACTGCAAATAAATAAATAATAAATAAATGATGTGGTTATAGTGAATCAGAAAGTACAGTTGTGTACACCTACCATAAATGTAGATGTTCGAGTGTCTTCACTGTTGCAGTCATAACTGTAGGGTGTTCCTGCTGCAGGCAGCCCGAGGTCGGCCAGAATTCCAAAGTCTGGGTCCGGCGTCGGCTGTACCAGCAAGTACCCTGACATCAGAACGCAGAGGTATAAAGCCGTCAGCTGACGCCATCTTCTCCAGCCTTTCTTGCCCCAGATGTCAGAAGCCCCCAGTAAATCAAAAGGTGTCCAAAAAGGAAACACAAATACACCACAAAAGAAGTGGAAGAGGGAACAAACAAGAATAAGAGGGGATAGGTGGGAGGGAAACACCGACTGCAACAGTGAAGCCACTCGAACATCTACATTTATGGTAGGTGTACACAACTGTACTATGTTCTTCGTGTTTCACTGTTGCAGTCATAACTATAGGGTGGAATCCCAAAGCAGTGAAAAAGGGAGGAGGCTATGCAGATGAAGGGGCAGCAAGAAGCCCCTGCAAAATAGCAGAGGCAAAGCCTGCCCTAGACTTAGAATACAGAGGGAGATTATAGTGCTTGGATAAAGTATGCACTGAACTCCAAGTGGCAGCTTCCAAAATATCTTTGGTAGGAACTCCTCTGAGAAAAGCTGCTGAAGTGGCAGCTGCTCTAGTAGAATGACTCCTCACAGTACCTGGAATCTGTTTCCCATAGTGAGAGTAACAAAACCTTATTCCATGAGCAATCCATTTGGAAATTGTTTAGAAATAGCCTTACCTAGAGAACTGGAGGCATAAGAGATAAGCAATTGATCAGATTTTCTGAAATCCTTAGTTTTGTCAAGGTAAAATCGTAGATGTCTGTGTACGTCCAATGAATGTAAAATCCTTTCCCCTTTATTTTGAGGATTAGGAAATAAGGTTGGAAGGTGAATAGTCTGATTTAGAGCCACCTTCGAAATCACCTTAGGCATAAATGTAGGATTGGTCCTCAAGGAAACTCTGTCTTGGTGGAAAATAATATATGGTTCCACAGCCATGAGAGCTTGCAACTCTGAAACCCTTCTAGCAGAAGTCAATGCTAACAAAATAGCTGTCTTCCAGGATAAGAACTTGATATCTGAAGCCGCAGCAGGCTCAAAAGGAGGCAAAGTAAGTTTCTCCAAAACATAATTAAGATCCCAAGCAGGAACAGGAAGAGTTCTGGGAGGCCTTAAATTCTTAGCCCCTTTCAAAAATTGTCTCACCAATTGGTGAAAGAAAATGGGAGGATCAGTGTTGAAATGAGCTGAGATAGCAGAAGCATGAAGTTTGATGGATGAAAAGGAGAGGCCTTTAAGCAAAAGGTCTGAGAGGTAAAGTAAAATAGAGGGAATATCAGGCACAAAAGGGTTAGAACCTCGGTCCTGCATCCAAATACAAAATCTTTTCCATTTAGAAGCATAAGATTTCCTAGTGCTAGGTCGTCTAGCTTCTAAAAGAACATCCAAAACTTGTTTGGGGAGAGCAGAAGGAATCAAAGGCCCTTGAAGAGCCAAGCTGCCAGACATAGGGTGTTGAGTCGAGGGTGTAGCATCTGACCCTGATGCTGGGACAGAAGAGAAGGGTTCAGAGGTAGAATCCAAGGAGGTTCCAAGAACAGGTGTTTTAAAGTTGGATACCAAAACTGCCGAGGCCAATTTGGAGCTATCAGAATGATTATCTTGGGCTTGTCCTGTTTTATTTTTAGTAATACACGAGGAAGAAGAGGAAGAGGAGGGAAGGCATATCCCGAAAGGTTCCTCCAGCTGAATGACAGGGCATCCACTTTCCAAGCTGTTTTGTGGAAGGACCTGGTGCAAAAGAGAGGCAGCTGATGATTGAGATGGGATGCAAACAGATCTATCTGAGGACAACCCCAAACTGCAGTAATCTTACTGAATAGGCTGGGGTCCAGCATGCATTCGTGAGGATCCAAAAGGTTTCTGCTTAGGCTGTCTGCTAACAGATTCTGTTTTCCTGGAATGAACTGAGCGTGAAGATGCAGATTCAGATTTAAAGCCGTGTCCCATAACTTCATGGCTAGTCTGCAGAGGGGGTAAGAATGAGAGCCCCCTTGCTTGTTTATGTACCACATGACTGTGGTATTGTTTGTACGAACCAGAACAGGCCCCGGATTTAGATGTTTTTGGAAGGCTAGAAGAGCATTTTGAACTGCCAACATTTCCTTCAAATTGATGTGCCAGGCTAGATGCTTCTTTATCCAAGAACCCTGCTGGCAAAGATTTTGAAAATGAGCTCCCCAAGCATAATCCGATGCATCCATGGTTATGGTCTGAGAAGGTAGAGGCAGGCGGAATGGATTCCCTTTGTTTAAAGCACAAGCCCTGGACCACCAAAAGAACTCCTTCTGGAGGCAGGGAATCAGTGGAATCATTGAGTCCAGACTGTGGTAATGCTGTGACCATACACTCTTTAGGTACCATTGAAGTTTTCTCATGTGAAGCCTTGCATTTGGAATCAACAGAATGCAAGAAGCCATGTAGCCCAATGCCTGCAGGAATTTCCTTGCAGTGAGCTGAGTTAAAGTAGCCAAGGTTTTGAAAATTGAGGCCAGCTGTAATTGTTTTTCTGGAATGAGGAAGGCCCTTTGCAAGTTTGTGTCTAGAAAAGCTCCCAAAAAGATCATTTGCTGAGAGGTGATCAAATGTGACTTTTTTGTGTTCACTGAAAATCCCAGTATAAGGAGAAGATGTTGAACAAAATGCAGATGCTGAAGTAAAAGGTCTTTGCTGTCCACCTGAATCAGGCAGTCGTCCAGGTAGGGGTAAATTTGAATCCCTTGGAGTCTGCAATAAGCTACTACTGGAGCCAGGCACTTGGTAAAGACTCTGGGCGCAGTAGATAAACCAAAGTGCAGTACAGAGAATTGAAAGTGCCTCGAACCTGCCTTGAACCTGAGGTATTTTCTGCGTTCCTGCCTGAATGTAATGTGTAGGTAGGCTTCTTTCAAGTCCAATGTCACCATCCAGGCATCCTGGGAGAGCATTGGAAGAAGTTGTTGTAAAGTAAGCATCTTGAATTTTGGAATTTCCAGGAAGGTGTTCAATACTGAAAGGTCCAGAATCGGTCTCCATGAATTTTGCTTTCTTGGAACCAGAAATAGTCTTGAGTAAAAACCTTTTCCCATCTCTGAAAGTGGAACAGGCTCTATGGCTCTCATGGGCAATAAGGCGTCCACCTGATTTAAGGCCTCTGACCACTGATGTTTTGGCAGATCTGGCCAACCGATAGACCTTGGCAGAGTATGAAAGTGGAATTTGTAACCTCTTAAAATCACGTCTAAAACCCATTTGTCCTGGGTAATCTGAGTCCAATTTTGGTAGAAAAGAGAAAGTTTTCCTCCGAGAGGGGCTTCCAGGTAAAGAGGACCTGTAGCCCAGCAGAGGGAGTCATTGGGTCTGCTTCCTTTGTGATTGAGATCTGTCTTCACCCCGTCTAGGTGATGAAGCAGTCCATTGTCTGGACCTGTAAGAGGCCTGTGCCTGAGCTCGACCTCTGGGGCGTCTATATCTTCCCCTTTGCGGCCTGTCAGACGTGGGAAAGGACCAATTTTTGGAGGGCCAATTCCTGGAAAATCTAGGAGGCTGAACCTGCAAGAAATCTTTCACAGTCTGCATAGATTTTGCTTTTTCTTCCATCTTTTTAATAACCTCCTCAGCTTTGGATCCAAATAAAACATCATACTGAACAGGAGCATCTAACAGTTTAGCCTTAACCTACTCAGGTAAATTCTGCTCACGAAGCCAAGCATGTCTCCTGATAACAGTACCAGAGGCTGCGGCCCTGCAAGAAGCTTCCAAGGCATCAAAACCACAATGTAGACTATGTTTACTAACTTGTTCAGTTGCATGCAATACATCCTGTAATTCCTTGTCCTCTGCACATGCAGGAAAGGTAGAAAGCCTTTGCTTTAAAACAGACAAAAGAAATTGCTGATACTTGAACATGTGAAACTGGCAATTTAAAGCTCTAATAGAAAGAGTAGCAGAAGTATAAACTTTTTTGCCCCACCTGTCCAAGGCACGAGAATCCTTTTCAGAGGGAATAGGATTTTTAGATGAAGTGGCCTTAGCAGCCTTAGAACCCTGAGAAATAGTTTCAGGATCTGCAGAAGGGTTCTTAAATAAGAATTGATGGGAATCAGGGACTCTGTAAAATCTATCAGGCTTAGAAGGAGCAGGCGGCAAGGAATCAGGATTCAGGTTATCTTCAGAGAAAGCATCATCCACAATATTAAGTACAGGAGGAATAGCCAAAGGCCTGTGTTGAGGGAGAAGGAGAAATTCCCTAAGTCTCTTCTTGGAAGCAGAGTAATCCTGACCTTCCCAATGAAAATGCTCTCTCATCTCATGTAAGGTTTCCCCAAAACAGAAATCTTCAGGGGGAGAAGCAGAGGGAATAGAGTCCTCTGCATCAGAATCCTCATAAGGAGGAAAAGAATAATCCTGTTCAGAAGAAGAGACAGAAGACACAGAAGCCTGATCAGAGGAATCATATGGTAAATCCTGTCTAGGCCTTTTTTCAGGAGGAGGGTGAGAACCCCTAATCATTGTAAGCAAATCCTCAGCCATCCGTAGTAATTGTTTCTGGGTTTTGGGAGCTGTATCCGAAGCAGCTTGAGAAGAAACCCTTGATTTAGCAGGAGTCTTCGACTTTGCCTTTGTAGAAATAGTGATATGAGAAGGCCTGAAAACCCCCTCAGAAGCCGGTACCTGCACAGCGGTTCCGGACCCATCTGAAAGAGCGACGTCCGAAGGTCCTGCAGCAGATAAAATACTAGGCCTAGATGGCTCCCCATGGGAGTCCATGTCAGCCATCGGTTCTGAAGTGGCAGACGACAGGGGCTGCAAAAGCGCCTCACTGACGACCGCCGAACCCGAAGCTGGCTCCGGCTGCAAAGTATCCTGTTTGGACCTCAGAGGCCTATCCTTGTCCTTGCATTTCTTTTGAATTCCGGTTGTCGGTAAGGTATCAGACGACATCCTGTAATTGAAACGTCTACCAAAATAATTCAAGGCCCAATCGTACCTACGCTTGATAGTGCGAGAATTAAACCTGGCACAGAACCGACAGCAAGAAACGTCGTGGTCAGGGCCTAAGCAAGGTAGACAGTAAGAGTGGAAATCTTTATGAGGTATTTGTTTTCCACATGATATACAATTATTAACTTTTTCTGACATCGGCGGAGCAAGAAAAAGATTCCCCAACTAGGTACTTAGCTTGAGAAGAGAAGAATAAACTTCGGACCGACGACAATCAAAGCACGTTGTCCTGCAAGCGCCAACCAACGACTTGCGAGCTGCTTTCCACTGCACGGCAAGAAAGACTGGAGAAGATGGCGTCGGCTGACGGTTTTATACCTCTGCGTTCTGACGTCAGGGTACTTGTTGGTACAGCCGACGCTGGAGCCAGACTTTGGAATTCTGGCCAACCTCGGGCTGCCTGCCGGCAGGAACACCCTACAGTTATGACTGCAACAGTGAAACACGAGGAACATCTGCAACAGATAGGAGGATGTAAAGTACAGTTTTGTACCTACCATAAATGTAGATGTTCGAAGATCCACATTGCTGCAGTCCTTACACTTGGGTAGTCCGCTGTCCTCGGTCAGCCCGAATATCAAAGTATAAGGCTGACGTCGGTCAAGGCGCATTAGACTGACATCAGAACGTCAGGGTACAAATGCGCATGACCGACGTCATCTCCTCAGTCTTTTCTTGCCCCAGATGTCAGAAGACCCTAAAAAAAAAGGTCAAAACCAAAAGACAGCAAACAACCAACCAACCACCCTTGCACTAACAATATGTACAATATATACAATATACACAATATTTACAACCCAACCCACACAACCGCCTCTAACTACAGAGGGAAGGAGGAGGGTAAATTGGACTGCAGCAATGTGGATCTTGAACATCTACATTTATGGTAGGTACAAAACTGTACTATGTTCTTCATCTCACATTGCTGCAGTCCTTACACTGGGTAGAATCCCAAAGCAGAGGTAAGGAGGATGGCAAAACTATAAAGAAGCAGGAGCTGCCAAAATGCCCTGTAAAATAGCAGTGGCAAAACCAGCCCTAGATTTAGAGTAAAGTGGAAGGTGATAATGCTTAGTGAAAGGATGCACTGAACTCCAAGTAGCTGCCTCCAAAATATCTTTAGTTGCCACCTCTTAAAAAGCTGTCAGTGGCAGTAGCCCTAGTGGAATGAGGCCTAATCCCAGCTGGAATCTCCTTGCCATGATGGGAATAACAGAAAGCAATGCAAAACCCAATCCACTTAGAAATAGTTTGTTTTGACACAGGCTTGCCCTGAGAACCCAAAGCAAATGAAACAAATAACTGCTGAGACTGCCTGAACCCTTTAGTTCTGTCCAAATAATATCGCAACTGCCTGTGTACATCTAAAGTATGCAAACTCTTTTCCCCTTTATTTTGGGGATTTGCATAAAAGTAGGCAAATGAATAGTTTGGTTTAAAGCCACACTAGAAACCACTTTAGGCATAAAGGAAGGATTAGTGCGTAAAGATACCCTATCCTTATGGAAAATTAGAAAGGCTCAACCGCCATAAGGGCCTGCAACTCAGAAACCCTTCTTGCAGAGGTAATGGCCAACAAAAAGCAGTCTTCCATGATAAAAATTTCAACTCGGTAGTAGCTGCAGGCTCAAAAGGTTGTAGAGTGAGTTTCTCCAACACAAAATTGAGATCCCAAGTAGGAGTAGGAGCTCATTGGGGTCTTATATTCTTTGCCCCTCTAAGAAATTGCTTGAACAAAGGATGAGAAAACAATGGTGGGTCACAATCATAGTGAGCGAAATTGCTGCAGCATGAACCTTAATAGAAGAGAAGGACAAACCTTTGTCCAGTAACTCAGTAAGATATTGAAGAGCCACACTTAAATTAGGCTCAGAAACATCAAAATCCTTTGCTGCACTCCAAAATAAAAATCTCTTCCATTTATCTGCGTACACTTTCCTTGTACTAGGCCTTCTAGCTTCCAAAATAACATTCAAAACTTGCTGTGGAAGTGGAGGCCCATTATGGTTCAAAACAGAATATGCCAGGCTGTTAGGTGCAGAGAGTGAAGCTTGACATTGAGCAAATGACTGTCCTCCTGAGACAACAGGTGTGGAATCAAGGCAAAGGCCATGGAGGCTCCCATACCAGGCTTCTCAGTAATGGGTACCAATGCTGTCGAGGCCAATCTGGAGCTATCAAAATCATCCTTGGCTTGTCCTGTCTGGCCTTTAGTAGTACCTTTGGGAGGAGAGGCAGAGGTGGAAAGGCATACACATGAAGATTGCTCCAATTGAAAGAAAGAGCATCCACTTTCCAAGCTGTGGGATGAAACCTTTTCGTGAAAAACTTTGGCAGCTGGTGGTTTAGTGGAGAAGCGAACAGATCTATGTCTGGAGTTCCCCATGACACTGTCAATTTCTGAAATACATGAGGATCCAATTTCCACTCGGGGGGTTCCAAAACTAGCCTGCTCAACACATCTGCTAAGGAGTTCTGTGCTCCCGGCAGAAACCTTGCCTGAAGATTTAGCTGTAAACTGAGAGCAGTCATTGCTTGACTGCATAGAGGATAAGAATGTGTTCCGCCTTGCTTGTTGATGTACCACATGACAGTTGTGTTGTCTGTTAGAATCAACACCTGCCCTGGAAGAAGTAAATCCTTGAAAGCTATTAATGCAAACCGGACTGCTAACATCTCTTTCAAGTTGATATGTAGATGTTGTAGTCTGGCAGGCCACTTGTCTTGTATCCACTTTCCATTCAGATGAGCTCCCCAAGCTTTGTCTGAGGCATCTGTCGTTAGAATCTGACTAAGCCTCTGGCCGGGTCACAGAGAGTCCCTTGTTTAGGTGACATTCCTGAGCCCACCACAAAAATTCCTTTGAATGCAAGGTATTATTTGAATGACAGTGTCCAAATCCTGGCAGTGCTGTGTCCATACATTTTGAGATACCATTGTAGCTTCCTCATATGCAGTTTGGCATTGGGAAGCACCAGAATACAAGATGCCATGAACCCCAAGGCTTGAAGGACTGTCCTTGCAGTCAGCCTGGACTGATGAGACAATTGATGAAAGTAAAGGGAAAGATTCTTTTGTTTGTCCGGGGTCAAAAGGCCATCTGGGATGCTGTATTCAGTCTCACACCCAGAAAGCACATGTCCTGAGAGGGTACTAGACTGGACTTTATTTCGTTCACAGAATACCCCAGGCATCTTAGCACTGCTATCACATATTGCAAATGATGAAGAAGCTCGTCCTTCCTTGAGCCAGAATCAGGCAATCGTCCAAATAAGGATAAATCTGTATTCCTTTAACCTGGGGAAAGCTATCACTGGAGCCAGAACTTTGTGAACACTCTGGGCGCAGTAGATAAGCCAAAGGGCAATGCAGAGAACTGATAATGAGAAGTCCCAGCTCAGCAGATACTTCCTGCAACTGATAGGAACATGAAGGTAAGCCTCCTTGAGATCCAAAGTTACCATCCAATGATCTTTGCCCAGCAGAGGTAAAAGCTGTTGTAACGTCAACATTTTGAACTTGGGAATGTCCAGATAAGTGTTGAGGATAGATAAATCCAAAATTGGTCTCCACGTGTTCCCTTTCTTTGGTACTAGGAACAGGCGAGAATAAAATCCTAGGCCCACTTCTGGCATAGGGACCGGCTGAATGGCCCCTATTTGGAGTAACAGAGAAATTTGCTTGTGAGCCTCTATTCTTTGCTGAGGAGGAACGTCTGGCATGCCTTTGAAAGGAGGCAAGGTATGGAAATAAAACCTGTAACCGTGGTGTATGATATCCAATACCCATCTGTCTTGGGTAATTAAACTCCAATTTTCTTTGAAAAGTGCCAACCTTCCTCCCAAAGGTGCTGCCAGGCGCGAAGGCTCTGGCACCTGTACAGGTAGGTCATTGGGCCTGTTTTCGAAAGGACTGACCCTGCCCTCACCAAGACTGTGCAGGTGAACTCCCTGTTCTAGGCCTGAAAGAGCCCTGAGCTCTGCCCCTACCACGTCTAGATCTACCCCTAGACTGGGAATCATAAGAAGGATACGTCCGCCCCTTGGTAGGCCAATTTCTACTAAACTTCGGAGGCTGAACCTGCAAAAAATCTTTAACAGTCTGCATAGACTTAGCCTTGTCTTCCATTTTCTTTAAGACTGCTTCAACAGGAGAACCAAACAACACATCAGATTGTAAGGAGCATCTAAAATCCTTGTCTTAACATGGTCAGATAAATTCTGATCCCTCAGCCAGGCGTGCCTGCGAAGAACTGACCCAGTGGCAGCCACCCTAGGCGAGGCCTGTACAGCATCAACACCACATTGCAAAGAATGCTTACCCACCTGTTCAGAAACATGTACTAAATCTTGTAACTCTTTACACTCAATACCCTCCGCCAGAGCATCTACCTTAGACTTCAATTGTGAAAGGAGATAGTTTTGGTATTTCAACATGTGAAACTGGCAATTCAAAGCCCTCATAGCTAAGGTGGAGGAAGTATAAACTTTCTTTCCCCATCTATCCAAAGCCTGGCCTCTTTATCTGGAGGAACGGATTTTTGGCAACAGAAGCCTTAACACCCTTAGGCTCCTGACTAACAGTTTCTGGGTCTGCCCTAGGACACTTAAAAAGATACTTATGAACTTCCAGGCACCCTGTAATACCTGTCGGTTTAACAGGAGCAGGAGGCAAAGAATCAGGATTAAGGGAAGCTTCTGCAAACACATCTTCCACCACATCCAGAACAGGAGGTATAGCCAAAGGCCTATGCTGGGGTAAAACAAAAATTCTAAGCCTTTTCCTGGAATCAGAGAAGTCCTGACCTTCCCACTTAAAATGCTCCCTCATGGAATGAAGAGTCTCTGAAAAGAAAAATCCTCAGGAGGAGAAGCAGAAGGAGTAGAATCATCCACATCAGAATCAGAATAAGGAGAATACTCCTGCAAGTCTTCAGTCGAAGACTCAGAAACATCCGAAGCCTGCTCAAAACTCCCTAGCTCAGGTTCTACCCTAGGTCTCTTATCAGGAGGGGCAAAGAACCTCTAATCAAAGTAATCAAATCTTCTGCCATTTAAGCATATGCTTCTTGGGCACAGATCCTGAAGAACTAGGGGTGACACCAACTGAAGCTAAACCTGGCCTGCCTCTGGGAGAAGCCTTGGAAACAGAAGGAGTGGGCCTAACCACCCTAGGAAGGGAGGGAGCACAGTAACCTGAGAAGCCCTTCAGCCTGACCTGCCTCCTGAGAGGCCACATCCTGCAATAACAAAGTCTCCCCTGGGACTCCAGAGAAACCTCCGGAACCACGGCTCCACCAACACCTCTAAAGAACCGGCGTCCAGTACGGACGGCTCTTCAAGCCTAGGCTTAGCTGCTTTGTCCTTGCGCTTCTTGAAGAGCGTCGGAGCATCCGGCGGCATTTTATAATTGCACCGCTTCCCAAAGACTAACTTGGCACAATCTAACCTTCTCTTTATAGTGCGCTTATTGAATCTAGCACAAGGCGACACCCAACAACGTCGTGCTCAGGCCCTAAACAAGGAATACACAAAGTATGATAATCTCTATGCGGTATCTGTTTCCCACAAGAAATACAGTTATTCACTTTTTCTGACATCCGGTAAACCACTGAGGCAAGAAAAACTAAAATATTCTAACAGTACTTAGCCAACTTTGACTCGGTCTGAAACTCCGAATTGAAAAATTTCAGAACGCCGAGCAGCACTTACAGCGCTGCTTCTGCATCGGACCATGCGGCAAAAGACTGAGGAGATGGCGTGGTCATGCGCATTTGTACCCTGACGTTCTGATGTCAGTCTAATGCGCCTTGACCGACGTCAGCCTTATACTTTGATATTCGGGCCGACAGAGGACAGCGGACTACCCAAGTGTAAGGACTGCAGCAATGTGAGATGAAGAACATCAGAGAGAGAAGGTTGGATGATGTGGTTATAGTGAATCAGAACTGCAACAGATAGGAGGATGTAACAGAGAGAGAAGGTTGGATGATGTGGTTATGGTGAATCAGAACTGCAACAGATAGGAGGATGTAACAGAGAGAGAAGGTTGGATGATGTGGTTATGGTGAATCAGAACTGCAACAGATAGGAGGATGTAACAGAGAGAGAAGGTTGGATGATGTGGTTATGGTGAATCAGAACTGCAACAGATAGGAGGATGTAACAGAGAGAAGGTTGGATGATGTGGTTACGGTGAATCAGAACTGCAACAGATAGGAGGATGTAACAGAGAGAAGGTTGGATGATGTGGTTATGGTGAATCAGAACTGCAACAGATAGGAGGATGTAACAGAGAGAGAAGGCTGGATGATGTGGTTACGGTGAATCAGAACTGCAACAGATAGGAGGATGTAACAGAGAGAAGGTTGGATGATGTGGTTATGGTGAATCAGAACTGCAACAGATAGGAGGATGTAACAGAGAGAGAAGGTTGGATGATGTGGTTATGGTGAATCAGAACTGCAACAGATAGGAGGATGTAACAGAGAGAAGGTTGGATGATGTGGTTATGGTGAATCAGAACTGCAACAGATAGGAGGATGCAACAGAGAGAGAAGGCTGGATGATGTGGTTATGGTCAATCAGAACTGAAACAGATAGGAGGATGTAACAGAGACAGAAGGTTGGACGATGTGGTTATAGTGAATCAGAACTGCAACAGATAGGAGGATGTAACAGAGAGAGAAGGCTGGATGATGTGGTTACGGTGAATCAGAACTGCAACAGATAGGAGGATGTAACAAGGAGAAAAGGTTGGACGATGTGGTTATGGTGAATCAGAACTGCAACAGATAGGAGGATGTAACAGAGAGAGAAGGCTGGATGATGTGGTTATGGTGAATCAGAACTGCAACATATAGGAGGATGTAACAGAGAGAGAAGGTTGGACGATGTGGTTATGGTGAATCAGAACTGCAACAGATAGGAGGATGTAACAGAGAGAGAAGGTTGGATGATGTGGTTATGGTGAATCAGAACTGCAACAGATAGGAGGATGTAACAGAGAGAAGGTTGGATGATGTGGTTATGGTGAATCAGAACTGCAACAGATAGGAGGATGTAACAGAGAGAGAAGGTTGGATGATGCGGTTATGGTGGATCAGAACTGCAACAGATAGGAGGATGTAACAGAGAGAGAAGGCTGGATGGTGTGGTTATGGTGAATCAGAAGTGCAACAGATAGGAGGATGTAACAGAGAGAGAAGGTTGGATGATGTGGTTATGGTGAATCAGAACTGCAACAGATAGAAGGATGTAACAGAGACAGAAGGTTGTATGATGTGGTTATGGTGAATCAGAACTGCAACAGATAGGAGGATGTAACAGAGAGAGAAGGTTGGATGATGTGGTTATGGTGAATCAGAACTGCAACAGATAGAAGGATGTAACAGAGAGAGAAGGTTGTATGATGTGGTTATGGTGAATCAGAACTGCAACAGATAGGAGGATGTAACAGAGAGAGGAGGTTGGATGATGTGGTTACGGTGAATCAGAACTGCAACAGATAGGAGGATGTAACAGAGAGAGAAGGCTGGATGATGTGGTTACACTGAATCAGAACTGCAACAGATAGGAGGATGTAATAGATAGTGAGGGTTGGATGATGTGGTTATGGTGAATCAGAACTGCAACAGATAGGAGGATGTAACAGAGAGAGAAGGTTGGATGATGTGGTTATGGTGAATCAGAACTGCAACAGATAGGAGGATGTAACAGAGAGATAAGGTTGGATGATGTGGTTATGGTGGATCAGAACTACAACAGATAGGAGGATGTAACAGAGAGAGAAGGTTGGATGATGTGGTTATGGTGAATGAGAACTGCAACAGATAGGAGGATGTAACAGAGAGAGAAGGTTGGATGATGTGGTTATGGTGAATCAGAACTGCAACAGATAGGAGGATGTAACAGAGAGAGAAGGTTGGATGATGTGGTTATGGTGAGTCAGAACTGCAACAGATAGGAGGATGTAACAGAGAGAGAAGGTTGGATGATGTGGTTATGGTGAGTCAGAACTGCAACAGATAGGAGGATGTAACAGAGAGAGAAGGTTGTATGATGTGGTTATGGTGAATCAAAACTGTAACAGATAGGAGGATGTAACAGTGAGAGAAGGTTGGATGATGTGGTTATAGTGAGTCAGAACTGCAACAGATAGGAGGATGTAACAGAGAGAGAAGGTTGGATGATGTGGTTATGGTGAATCAAAACTGCAACAGATAGGAGGATGTAACAGTGAGAGAAGGTTGGATGATGTGGTTATAGTGAATCAGAACTGCAACAGATAGGAGGATGTAACAGAGAGAGAAGGTTGGATGATGTGGTTATGATGAATCAGAACTGCAACAGTTAGGAGGATGTAAGGACAGCTATGAAGAGGTTCCAGAATGGAAAGGCTGTTGATCCAGATGAGATACCTGGGGACGCATGGATGTGTTTAGGATACATGTCATTGGTCTTGTTAACTGGATTGTTTACTATAACCTTGGAAAGTGAGAGGATGCATGAGGAGTTGGGAAACTATGTTTGGGTGCTGCTTATGAGAATAAGGGTGGTGTGCAGAGCTGTAGTAACTACAGAGGGATAACACTGATCAGTCACAGCATGAGGTCATGGTAAAGGGTGGTGTGCAGAGCTGTAGTAACTACAGAGGGATAACACTGATCAGTCACAGGATGAGGTCATGGTAAAGGGTGGTGTGCAGAGCTGTAGTAACTACAGAGGGATAACACTGATCAGTCACAGCATGAGGTCATGGTAAAGGGTGGTATGCAGAGCTGTAGTAACTACAGATGGATAACACTGATCAGTCACTGGATGAGGTAATGCTAAAGGGTGGTGTGCAGAACTATAGTAACTACAGAGGGATAACACTGATCAGTCACAGGATGAGGTACTGGTAAAGGGTGGTGTGCAGAGCTGTAGTAACTACAGACGGATAGAACTGATCAGTCACAAGATGAGGTAATGATAAAGGGTGGTGTGCAGAGCTGTAGTAACTACAGATGGATAACACTGATCAGTCCCAGGATGAGGTAATGCTAAAGGGTGGTGTGCAGAACTATAGTAACTACAGAGGGATAACACTGATCAGTCACAGGATGAGGTAATGCTAAAGGGTGGTGTGCAGAGCTGTAGTAACTACAGATGGATAACACTTATCAGTCACAGGATGAGGTAATGGTAAAGGGTGGTGTGCAGAGCTGTAGTAACTACAGAGGGATAACACTGATCAGTCACAGAATGAGGTAATGCTAAAGGGTGGTGTGCAGAGCTGTAGTAACTACAGAGGGATAACACTGATCAGTCACAGCATGAGGTAATGCTAAAGGGTGGTGTGCAGAGCTGTAGTAACTACAGATGGATAACACTGATCAGTCACAGGATGAGGTAATGCTAAAGGGTGGTGTGCAGAACTATAGTAACTACAGAGGGATAACACTGATCAGTCACAGGATGAGGTAATGCTAAAGGGTGGTGTGTAGAACTATAGTAACTACAGAGGGATAACACTGATCAGTCACAGGATGAGGTAATGCTAAAGGGTGGTGTGCAGAGCTGTAGTAACTACAGATGGATAACATTGATCAGTCACAGGATGAGGTAATGCTAAAGGGTGGTGTGCAGAGCTGTAGGAACTACAGAGGGATAACACTGATCAGTCACAGGATGAGGTAATGGTAAAGGGTGGTGTGCAGAACTATAGTAACTACAGAGGGATAACACTGATCAGTCACAGGATGAGGTAATGCTAAAGGGTGGTGTGCAGAACTATAGTAACTACAGAGGGATAACACTGATCAGTCACAGGATGAGGTAATGGTAAAGGGTGGTGTGCAGAGCTGTAGTAACTACAGAGGATAACACTGATCAGTCACAGGATGAGGTAATGCTAAAGGGTGGTGTGCAGAGCTGTAGTAACTACAGAGGGATAACACTGATCAGTCACAGGATGAGGTAATGCTAAAGGGTGGTGTGCAGAGCTGTAGTAACTACAGATGGATAACACTGATCAGTCACAGGATGAGGTAATGCTAAAGGGTGGTGTGCAGAGCTGTAGTAACTACAGACGGATAACACTGATCAGTCACAGGATGAGGTAATGCTAAAGGGTGGTGTGCAGAGCTGTAGTAACTACAGAGGGATAACACTGATCAGTCACAGGATGAGGTAATGGTAAAGGGTGGTGTGCAGAGCTGTAGTAACTACAGAGGGATAACACTGATCAGTCACTGCATGAGGTAATACTAAAGGGTGGTGTGCAGAGCTGTAGTAACTACAGAGGGATAACACTGATCACTCACAGGATGAGGTAATGGTAAAGGGTGGTGTGCAGAGCTGTAGTAACTACAGCCGGATAACACTGATCAGTCACAGGATGAGGTAATGGTAAAGGGTGGTGTGCAGAGCTGTAGTAACTACAGAGGGATAACACTGATCAGTCACAGGATGAGGTAATGGTAAAGGGTGGTGTGCAGAGCTATAGTAACTACAGAGGATAACACTGATCAGTCACAGGATGAGGTAATGGTAAAGGGTGGTGTGCAGAGCTGTAGTAACTACAGAGGGATAACACTGATCAGTCACAGGATGAGGTAATGGTAAAGGGTGGTGTGCAGAGCTGTAGTAACTACAGATGGATAACACTGATCAGTCACAGGATGAGGTAATGCTAAAGGGTGGTGTGCAGAGCTGTAGTAACTACAGATGGATAACACTGATCAGTCACAGGATGAGGTAATGCTAAAGGGTGGTGTGCAGAGCTGTAGTAACTACAGACGGATAACACTGATCAGTCACAGGATGAGGTAATGCTAAAGGGTGGTGTGCAGAGCTGTAGTAACTACAGATGGATAACACTGATCAGTCACAGGATGAGGTAATGGTAAAGGGTGGTGTGCAGAGCTGTAGTAACTACAGACGGATAACACTGATCAGTCACTGCATGAGGTAATGCTAAAGGGTGGTGTGCAGAGCTGTAGTAACTACAGAGGGATAACACTGATCAGTCACAGGATGAGGTAATGCTAAAGGGTGGTGTGCAGAGCTGTAGTAACTACAGACGGATAACACTGATCAGTCACTGGATGAGGTAATGGTAAAGGGTGGTGTGCAGAGCTGTAGTAACTACAGAGGGATAACACTGATCAGTCACAGGATGAGGTAATGCTAAAGGGTGGTGTGCAGAGCTGTAGTAATGACAGAGGGATAACACTGATCAGTCACAGGATGAGGTAATGGTAAAGGGTGGTGTGCAGAGCTGTAGTAACTACAGAGGGATAACACTGATCAGTCACAGGATAAGGTAATGGTAAAGGGTAGTGTGCAGAGCTGTAGTAACTAGAGTGGGATAACACTGATCAGTCACAGCTTGAGGTAATGGTAAAGGGTGGTATACAGAGTTGTAGTAACTACAGAGATATAACACTGATCAGTCACAGCATGGGGCAATGGTAAAGGGTGGTGTTCAGAGCTGTAGTAACTACAACGGGATAACACTAATCAGTCACAAAAGGAGGTATGGTAAAGGGTGGTGTGTAGAGCTGTAGTAACTACAGAGGGATAACAATGATCACTCACAGGATGAGATAATGGTAAAGGGTGGTGTGCAGAGCTGTAGTAACTACAGAGGGATACCACTGATCAGTGTCAGGAGGAAGTAATGGTAAAGGGTGGTGTGCAGAGCAGTTGTAACTACACAGGGATAACACTGATCAGTCACAGCATGAGGTAATGTTAAACGGTGGTGTGCCGAGCTGTAGTAACTACAGAGGGATAATACTGATCAGTCACAGCATGAGGTAATGCTAAAGGGTGGTGTGCAGAGCTGTCAACTACAGAATAACACTGAGCCAAAAAAAATTTTTATGAAAAATTTG
>NC_056750.1:109783543-109860389 GCF_019279795.1 Protopterus annectens | reverse complement strand
TGAAACATTGAACTTAACTTAAATCTTAACTTTATTATTTCAGTAAAGTTTCATATTCACCCTCAGATGATATTAAAACATTTATAAAAAGTTTTAAAAGCTATATATATATCATTAATCTTTCTAAAATAAACAATTTATAGTATTAAATGTAACGATTATATATATATTATATAAAATTTTTTTTTTTCAGTGTTTTTAATATAAATAGGCTATTGGCTACTACATCCACTAATGCTCATGACTGTATAGTAAATCATGTAATTACTTATAACTACAATTTATATATATATATATATATATACATATGCTATATTTAATATTATAAATTGTTTATTTTTTTTAGAAGATTAATGATATTTATATAGCTTAAAGCTTTTTACAAATGTTTTTTAATATCATCTGAGGAGTGAATATAGAAACTTACTTTTAGAGTAATAAAGTTTAAGTTTTAGGTAATTTGTGTGTAATTAGGAGAATTAGCTAACAATGTTTCAAATTAATTGATTGAATAATTGATTTTATTTCTACCATCGTTAAGTCACAGATATAAAGATTCATTCAAATGTGTAGTAGTTTATCTTGGAGAAAGCCTGGGAGAGCCTAAAGTGAAAGCGCTTGATGTACTGGACGTTCTGATTTTTGTCGCCATCAGATTACTTCCTGGAATTAAAAAATGTTATTGGTCTCAGTTAATTCTTGGTTTTTCAGTTCGTGGACCCTTCTTTGTTGTTTACCAGCTTCCTGGTTCTTTACATTTCCAACTTTTGGCTTGTTGTGGTTTCGTGAAGTCCGCTGGCTGAACTAGCTGATAGTGTGGAACTTCTTTGGGGACACCTGCCATCTCTATTACTCTGACATGTTTTCAACAGCCAGCAGATGATGCCCCCGTTATTTAGAGGGGAATTTAACAGGTTGGCGGGCCTGCTTTCTCAACTTACAGGATTACTAACTAATGAGAGGAGGGAGGAACCAGCGGAGTACCAGCTTCAACCAGGAGCAATTCCTGAAAGAGAATGACGTTACTGGCCCCAAGAAGCATTACCTCATGTGGGAATAACTGAAGGAGGGCGCTCTGCAAGTGGTAACGGTCCGCAGCATTTGAACAACAAGCAGGGGGCTAACGGGTAACGCTATTTCAGATGCTGGCAAAGAATTTAATTTCAACAAAATGGACAGCCAACAACTTTTCTTTAAACAGCAGTACTGTAGAAGTCTTTAATCATGATAATGAAAACATAGAGCAAATGCTTAAAGACTTTAACAAACAAACTTTTATTCATATAAAGCAGCTTAGATGGAAATTGAATATCTTTTCCGAAAGTGTATACGTGTTAAACGGGTCCTTGGCTAAGGGGCTGCGATTAATAAATTGTCTCCGAACAACGCTGTTCCAGGTCTCTCGAACTGTTTAAGGAACTTTCAGCCGTTGTTTAATGGAGAACAGGATTGGACATGCTTTGATCTAATGGTGGAAGCGACTATGAGGGCAAAGCTTCCATATTATTAGGGGAAGTGAATGCTCTCAATAATTCCATTGTTGTTGATTTTTGTTTTAATAGTAATCAAAAAGATTATGAGCACACATTCAAGGAAGTTGATAATTATTGTGTTAGAATTCATGAACCAGAAAAATCAAAAGCTTGAGCCGTGATATGCATGATTACAATAAGGGCTAGTATTACAGTTTTTATTTTAGAAACAGATGGTCTCGTGACCAAACAAACGATTTTAATGAAAGCAATGATCAACAAAATACTATTGATGAGGGGTTTGAGGCCCAGGGCCCAAGAAGGAGCGAAAGGTTGGCACAAAAATCCAATCAACAACAGAATCAGTTTGAACAGGGTTTTTACCAAGGCCAGGGGAGACAGGGGAACAGACAACATACCCCATATGCCAAGAGGTGGAACAAACCCAGGAGATAGTAAACACTAACACAAATGAATGTAGGTCCGAATTTGAAGGTGAATTTAACAACACAGATGGTTTAGTTTGTAACATAGTTAAAAAAGGGAATTTTTCTGTTTACAACTACACTGAAATTGCTTTAAATGATTTGCATTTTGAACTGTTCACAAAAGGACTGCATTTTGTGCCAACAAAACCTATTAACGTCCCTAAAACAGTACTGGATTTAAAATTATTTACACGTCAATTAAATTTAAACACTTATTTTAAAGGGAAGGGAATGGGTAATAATATGTTCCATCGAGCAAGCACATGGAACCCACCTTTGCATCCTGTTGTAAAAGCATTTGAAGAAATGGTAGAAGTTGAAATTAGGAACATTCAGGTAAAGAGTGAAAATGATTGTTCTAAGAATTTATCAGAAGAATCTTACAAGCTGATAAAACAACTGAACAAGGATGGTATTAGGGTAATGAAAACGGACAAAGGTAGTTCTTATGTACCAGCATGGTTATGAAGCCTCCCTTTATTCTTCACTGCATGATATTGAACAATATAGTGGAGTGTCAGTTAATGAACGTAATGTTGCATATGCCAAAATTAGATACGTTAGAAGATCATCTTTTTCAAGGTACAATTAATGAACAACTATTTAACTATTTGGTAGTGCAGAAGCCACTGACTCCAATCATTTTTGGTATTCCCAAAGTCCATAAAGGACTGTATCCTTTACAGTTCAGACCAATTGTGGCAGGAGCTAAAGGTATTACTGAGCCATTAGGTAAATTTATTGATATCACATTAAAAAAATTTGTGACATCTTTACAGTTTCTCTGCAAGGACTCTTGGGAATTTTTAAGGAGTATTAAAAAAGAATTTTTTGTTGAAACACAGTACCTGGTGACAATTGATGTTATAGAATTGTTTCCGTTATCCCACATGACACAGGGTTAAAATGGTTTAATGATATGTTAGCAAGCCATTCAGGTCTTAATGCTAATATTATAGGATTGGCAGTTGAATTTATGGAAACAATTCTTAATAACAATTTTATCTTTTTTAATGGAGAGCTGTTTCGACAAAAAAGAGGGGTAGCTATGGGCACCCCATGTGCGTAAGCGTATGCTAATATTGTATTGGCATATTGGGAATCAAAATATATATTTAATACTGATTGGACTAGGTGTTTTGTGCATTACCAACGCTACCTTGATGACAATTGCATTCTATGGAAGGGAGATTTAGATGAGTTGGAGCAATTTATTAGGTACATCAGCTCTAGTACAGAGTTCCCTAGATTTACATGTAACATCAGCACAGATACTTTGCATTATTTGGACGTAAATCTAGTTAAGAACTTAGAACAGGGCCGTTTTCAATCTAGTATCTACAGGAAGAAAAGTTATTCTAACATGTTACTTAATTTTGACAGTTGCCATCCACTCTTTCAAAAGAGAGGGATCATTAAGGGGCAACTTATTAGAGCCTCCAGAATGTGTAGTGAGGATAATATATTTAGAGAGGAGGTTTCATTTTTGAAAATATTATTTAAAGAGAGAGGCTACCCCATGAAGTTGTTTGACTCCGTAGTGTTTGAAGTTTCAAACAAAAGGATTGACAATTATTTTCCTTTGCTAGGGGAAAAACGTAGACAAAATATATCAATAACAAAGAACATATTTAAGGAACAAAGTAGTGCATTTGTTCACACTAACAGTAATGAAAGTGTAGTTGTGGAAAATATTGTAGAAAAATATTGGCCAATTTTGACCATGAATGATGAACTTAAGCAAGTCCTTGGTGTTAAACCACAGTTCATTAGGAGAAGGAATATGAACTTGAAAGATTTACTGGAGACAAACTTGGTAGCTAATGAACAAAAAGGACAACCCTTGTTGGGCACATATAAGTGCAAATCTTGCAAACAGTGTTCTTATATTATTAACAGTAAGGGTTTTTATTTAAAACCAAGGAAGGTTTACATTAGATCCCCAGGTTGTTTTAATTGCAAAACAAAGGGGGTAGTATACCTTGGGTTTTGCCAGCATTGTCTTAGTTTTTATGTTGGCAAAACCGAAAGAACACTGGCAAAAAGAGTGTATGAGCACCTTTATGAAGTTAGTAAAAAAAAGGATTCAAACGCATTCTTTAAGAACTCTTTGGTTTGCAAACACATGGATCTCAAGTTTATAGTACTAGAGCAGGTTAAATTTAATCCAAGGGGAGGGGATTGGGAAACATCCCTTGAATACAGAGAACTGCTCTGGCAGCTAAAATTGGATGCCTCAAGACCCCCGGGCCTTAATGATGCTATAAGTTTAAGTAGTATACTTAAACTTAGAAGGGCGAAGTTATAATAGCCATATTTGTTATTGGTAGTTGTAAATGATAGTTTTTTAAGGTTTTTAGTTTGTAGTTATAAGTAATTGCATGATTTATACAACACAGTCATGAACGTTATTTGGATATAGTAGCCAGCTTGCCTGTTGTAACCAAAACACTGAAAAAAAAAATGATATAATATATATACAATACATGTTACATTTAATACTATAAATTGTTTATTTTTTAGGAAGATTAATGATATTTATATAGCTTTTAAAGCTTTTTATAAATGTTTTTAATATCCTCTGAGGAGTGAATATAGAAACTTACTTTTAGAGTAATAAAGTTTAAGTTTAGAGTAATTTGTGTAATGAATTAGTTAACAATGTTTCAATTAATTGATTGAATAATTGATTTTATTTCTAATTGTTAAGTCACAGTATATAAAGATTCATTCAAATGTGTAGTAGTTTATCTTGAGAAAGCCTGGGAGAGCCTGGGTGAAAGCGCTTGATGTACTGGACGTTCTGATTTTTGTCGCTATCAGATTACTCTGGAATTAAAAATATTGGTCTCAGCACTTGGTTTTTCAGTTCGTGGACTTCTTTTGTTGTTTACCAGTTTGGTTCTTTACATTTAACTTTAGGTATGACCTGCCCCTGATGAAACCAAACAAGGTTTGGTCCATTCTGGAGATTTCCCATGTCATTATTGCTCCATAAATGTTTCCTTGGCTTTGCATACAACACTAGTGAGACTTATAGGTTTCCAGTTTCCAGGGTCTGTAGATGGCCCACATTTGTGCAAAGGGATGACAGTTGCTGTTCTTCATCCATGAGGCACAGAACTTGTTTGGAGGCTACAGTTAAATAGTAACTGCAGAGGGTCTGATAGGTCATGTTTCATGCTATTTAGAATGCATGCTGGGATATTGTTTGGGCCCATTGAATGAGTGTTCTTGGCCTGAGAGAGAAAATTAAGCACGCTTTCCCTAGTGATAAGCTGTGGTGGTTTAGCTGTTAGAATTGTCACCTCACAGCAAGAGGTTCTCTGGTTTAGTTCTTGGCTGAGCACCTTCTGTGTGGAGTCTGCATGTCCTCCTGTGGTCAAGTCAGTTTTAAATACATACAGGTAGGTGTGTGTGTATATGTGTTTGCCTTCTGTGAAGGTTGGGCCGAGCTGCCAATTCAACACCATAAAAACACCACTGCCAGTTAGTCTGCAGACCAGTAATCCACTGTGATGACCCTTAACCAGGAAAAGCCAAAATATAAAGTGGGAAGAGTTATATTTGATGGTATTTCCTGAGAGGAGGTTGATGGGGAGTGAGGAATAATGTTGGGAGGTGAATTTCTCAGCAATTAGGTTTGCTGTATCTTCTGGTCTATCCCTTTTTAAATTTCTCCAAGTCTTTTGGGTTTCTAATACCATGATGGGAATGGACCCCATTCCTACATTAAAGTACGGTTAAAGTTCATGAAATTAGTATTGTTTCAAACTTTGTTAGCCAGAAGTGCTCTTCACAGAACCCATAATGTGCCCAACAATGACTCCTTCTGCAATTCGTATGGAGTTACATGTACTGGTAACGTACATAAGTATGTTTGTAAATTCTTTTATAAGACCTGTTGCCCCTTCTACTACTGGGACTGTCTGGGTATCCTTCTTCCACCTTGCCCTCATTTAAGCCTGCAAATCTTAGTATTCTATGACTTTGTGCCTCTCTGTACCCAAGACACTGTAGTCACTGGGTGTAGCAATTTCAATGATCAATGCTAATTTTGTCATCTTTTCAAGGACTACTATATCTGGTTTTCTTGCATCTATTTTTTGAACTGTTGGTAAAGTGTGAGCGCATGTGATATAAACTTCACCATTTTCTGTGATGCTTCGTGGCTCATGTTTCCAGTGTTCTTCAGACACATCAGTATCATAATGTTTGCACAATCCCCAATGCAAGAGTCTTGCCACATTGTTATGCTTTTCAGTATAAAGTCCTTCTGCCATTCATATATCACAACCAGGTACAAGATGTGTGACTGTTTCCAATTCTGTTTTACAAATCCTACATTTGTCCATTTCTCCCACATGTTCAGTGGACTTTGTCAACCAATGTGTACATAGTCTACTATTTTGGGCTGCCAATATTAACCTTTCATCTTTTGGTTTAAATCCACCTCTCCTTAACCATTCCTGCATTTGATCCTGATCAACATGAGATTGTTCCAAGAGCTTCCTATACTTGCAAGTGTATTTATGCATTTTCCACATTTCTTGCCTTCTCATCTGATCCTTCAACTTATATTCTTTCTTTAGATTATTGACACATTTAGTTGCTTCCTGATTTTTATCTACTTATGGTTTGATTTCCATTCCCAGTTGATGCCAATACGCTTCTGCTAAACTAAGTGTAGTAACACTTAACAAGTGACATTAAATATATTGCTGGATGTTTTTTTTTTTACTACTTTTGGCAATAACAGCTGGTATCCAGAAATGGCTGCCTGGTGGGGGATCAGGAGGTAGAGTGGCTTTCAGCTTTATCTAATTAGAGTGTTAAAACTTCCATGTTCCATAGTGTTACACATTGAAAAACTCTGTCCTATATTTGAATGAATCAATAGCCACTACAAATGCTGAATTGTATGAGTTCAAAATAACGTGTTGCAAGTGTGTGAAAATGGTTATTTTATTTACCATGCCTTGAGATTCCTAGATGAACTGAGTAAATGTTCTGTGTTTTGCTTGTATGTTCCAAACTGTTAGAGTTAATGTGGTGTCCCATATTATGGAGCTAAAATATTGAAAACTATGGGATGCAAACAGTGAAAGAAAGGAAATGGCAGGCAGATGCAGTTAACATTAAAGTGACCATTGCTTTGGCTTGGTGGAAGGTGTGAACCAAGCTTAGTGTATCAAATATTTAAGTTGAAGTCCATTGCTGTAACTGGGTGTGCTTTCACATTTAATAACAGAAAATTAGAAGTTATGTACCTACCATAACGCTCCATGTTAGTTATCTTCTCTCGCCTTCTTTCTTGCTGGATGGGTTCGGCCCGATCTCCGGCACTTTCTTAGCTCGAGAACTCCTTTACCAGCTCGAGGCAACCCTATATCCCATGATGCAAGGCGGACTACCTCAGATCTCGTTTGCTAGCTAACATACCCTGCTAAAGAGAAACCTAGAACAACTAGGAAACAACAACTCCTAACAATGACTCTCCTACCTAAGAGTTAGGGGAGAACATCCTGAGAAAGGAGACTTTTCAAGATCTGTCCAGGCCAGGGGGTAGGAGGGAGGGACGCAAGAAAGAAGGCGAGGGAAGACAACTAACATGGAACGCTATGGTAGGTACATAACTTCTAAATGTTAAGTTGTCAATCTCGCCTTCATTCTTGCTGGATGGGACCAAGGCCCCTAGCACGTGAATCCCGGGTGGCTCAATGGAACAGACTCTTGAGAACTGTGGAACCAAAACTGGCCCTATCTCTGGAGGCCAAATCCAATTTGTAATGAGACACAAAGGTATGAGGTGTGGCCCAAGTAGCTGCTGCACAAATAGTATCAATGGGTAGTCTATCCTGAAAAGCTACAGAAGTGGATAGACTCCTGGTCAATGTGCTTTTGGCTTAGAAGATAGTTGTTTGCCTCTAAGAGAGTACACATAGGAAATGGTGGAAGTCAACCACCTGGATAAAGTCACTTTAGAAACTGGAAGACCTAACCTGTTTTCTGCATAGGAGACAAACAATTGGTCTGATTTTCTAATTTGTTTAGTCCTATGCAAGTAGTACCTGAGCTGACGATGGACATCCAAAATGCAGCTTCTGTTCAGCTCTGTCAGAATAGTTAGGGAAAAATACTGGTAGATCTATAGATTGGTTGATATTGGTTTGAGATACTACTTTGGGAAGAAAGGAAGGGTTAGTTCTTAACGAAACCCTATCCTTATGAAAACCAGATAAGGTGAAGGAATACAGAGGGCCTGAATTCAGAAACTCTTCTTGCAGAAGTAACAGCCAGTAAAAATATAGTTTTCCACGCCAACAACTTCAAAGAACATGTAGCAGACGGCTCGAAAGGAGGTAGAATCAATGATGCCAACATTAAGTTTAGATCCCATTATGGAGGAGGGTGTTTCACGGGCGGTTTTAGGAGAAAAACTCCTCTTAAAAAGGCCTTGCATAATCTATGAGACATGATGTTATTGTCATGCAAGCCAACATGATACTTGGAAATAGCAGCCAGTTGTACTTTGACTGTAGATGACGAGGATCCTGAATGAAAAACCTCCGCCAGGAAATCTAAAACAGAATGTACGGGAGCAGTAAAAGGGGCAATATTTCTGGCGCTTGCCCAATTGAAAAACGCCGCCACTTGCTAGCATAAATAGTTCTAGTGGACGACTTCAAAGAAGACACTAAAATGTCTCTGACTGAGTCAGAAATCATTGGTAGCCTGGCTAGGAAGGAAGTGGAGCAACCAAGCAGTGAGGTTGAGAGAATGAATGGCCCGGTGCTGCTGACCCGACTGGTGGATCAAAAGATCCGAAACTGGGTCCAGATGCCAGGGCTGCACCAGAAGATGACGATGCAGAGACGGAAACCAAATTTGTCGAGGCCAATATGGAGCAATGAGGATCAATTTGGCTCTCAAACGGTGGCTTTCTGAATGACTTGTGGTATCAATGGAAAGGGAGGAAAAGCATAAAGAAGTCCCCGAGGCCAATCCTGGGTTAGAGAGTCTCTCAAGGGTTGGCCTGGAAGGGGAAATAGTGTGAAGTAATCTGGGCACTTGCTGTTTTGAGGGTAGCTTAAAAGATCGCAACAAGGAGTGCCCCACTTCTGAAAAATCTGATCCAATACAGATTGATTGAGAGACCACTCGTGAGGCATCAGAATAGATCTGCTTAGCCTGTCCGCCAATAGGTTGGACCTGCCGGGATGTGCGCTATCAGAAACCGCTGAGAAGAGATCACCCATTGCCAAAGTCTGAGAGCTTCTCGACATAACGGATAGGACCTGGTTCCGCCCTGTTTGTTGATGTACCAGACCACGGACATGTTGTCCGTTTGTACTGCAATAGTCCTCGTGGGAAGAAAGTTGTCGAGGGCTTGCAATGTTGAAAGCACTGCTCTCATCTCCAGGACATTTATGTGCAGATGGTATTCTATGGGTTGCCACGTCCCGTGGACCATCCTGCCCTGATAATGCCCCCACCCGATCAGAGAGGCATCCGTGGTGACTGTGGCAACTGGAGGAGGGGAATAAAGGGTCGTCCCTGATGAAGAAGAGGGAAGATATCCACCATTGTAGATGAGCCCTGCACGACTGTGTTACTAAGATTTCATGTCTCATCGGAAGATTGTGGTACGACCACTGCGTGAATAACATCCACTGCAGAAGACGATGTGGAAGCGAGCCAGTGGTAGAAGAACAATGGCCGCAGCCATTAGGCCTAGAACTTTCAAGACAAACCTGGCTTTGGTCTTGTTGCTTTGTAACAGAAGCCGAACAAATTTTTGGATGTCCAGAATTCTTTGATCTGTTAGCCTGGCCAACATTTTGACAGTATTTAACTCTGCCTATAAAGGTGATAGATTGGGAGGGCAGCAGAGAGGATTTTTCGAATTTACCAAATTCCCAGTTTCTTGCAAAGCTGTAGGGTGTAGTCTCTGGACAGAAGAAGCTGATGCTTGGTGGTGGCGGAGAGGAGCCAGTCGTCCAAATAAGGAAACACCTGGAATCCTCGACGTCTCAGGTGAGCTGTGACCACTGCCATGCATTTGGTGAACACTCTGGGGGCTGAAGTGAGGCCAAAGGGCAGTGCTCTGAATTGGTAATGACTGGTCCCTAGCCGAAAGCGGAGAAACCTTCTGGAGCGCCTGTGAATCTTGATGTGATAGTACGCATCCTGAAGGTCTATAGAGCACATCCAGTTGTCCTTGCCCAGAAAGGGCAGAATGGACTGAAGCGTGACCATCCGGAATCTTGCCTTCTTGACAGACTTGTTTAGTCTGCTGAGGTCTAGAATCGGTCTCCAATCTCCCGTCCTTTTGGGGACCAAAAAGAATCTTGAGTAGAAGCCGGATCCTACTTGGTCTGCCGGCACTGTCTGGACGGCTCTTTTTCTAGGAGTTTTGAAACCTCCTGTCTTGCCAGATCCCTTTGACCGGTGAGATGTCTGGAAGGGATTGTAGAGGCACGGAAACCTTTCGAAGGGGATCTTGTAACCCTCGGATATGATCGACTGTACCCACTTCTCTTGGGATAGGGATTGCCAGGCTACTGGGTACAGTGAAATTCTTCCCGACTGCCTCCAAGGGTGGACAGTCGGGCAACACCTCAGGGATGCTGAAAGGGCTTCTCAGGAAGAGACTCCCTGTTGCCCTGGTTCTGAGGACCCCCTGCCTCTAGGGCGCGCCTATTATTGTTACCCCTCTGCCTCTGGGGGTAAACTGACCACGGTGTCCGTGTAGCTCCCTGGGCTTTACGGAACCACATCTTCCTCCCTTCTGACCCTTGGGATATGGTCTAGAAGGAGTGGAAAATTGACCCAACGGCAGAAAGAGTTTTACCGTCCTGCTCACACCTGGTCAAGGTATCCTTCACCTGAGGTCCGCACAAAGCCGAACCATCAAAGGAGGTATTCGTGACGGCCGCCTTGGAGGGGTCCGCAAAGTTACACAGCCGCCTCCAGGCTTGGCGCCTAAGAGCAACTCCTGTGCCTGCGGCTTTGCTCGCCCATCGGCCGCATAAGATATGAGCCGCATGGAGGAGTTAGATATGGAATTCAGGATAGCAAGCTGTGAGGCAACCTTTTCCTGAGCCCCTGCAGCTGAAGGATCCTGGACTACTTCACCCAGTTCTTTGAGAATATCTCGCTGAAGCCTGGTGAAGTGACAAAGATAATTCAGCTAACGATAGCAAAGGTCGCTGAAGAAAACATCCGCTTCCATACCTGTCCATGGTCCTAGAATCCTTGTTAGAGGATGGACAGGTACTGAAGGATCCGCCAGTTCCTTCTTGGTGGCCGCCACCACCATAGCATCCACAGAGACACCCTTGGAAAGGAACTGTTTGTCCGAAGGGGCCGTGATGAACTTGGATGGTCTTCTAGGACGGGTTCCACAGAATCTGGAGTTACCACGCCTTTCGAGCCACTACCTGCATAAGTGGGTCGAAGGCGGAGACACCCAGGAGGTGGAGGGTCGATCCAAACGCTTCCAGGTATACCGACTCATCCTCGGAGGGGTCAATGGAGGGCCAGTTCCCCCTCAGTTTGGGGAGCTCAAGGATGTCTGAAAAAGAGACATGCTCAGAGGGGACCGTGGAGCCCTCCGACTCATCTAAGTCGGTATCAGATGTAGTAGACTCAGGGGAGTCTGTGTGTTTCCTTCACACGTCCTCTTCCGAGGGGTTCCCTGCAGGATCAGGAGAAACCTCGGAAGAGGAGGAAATTCCCAGTGGGGAAACCTGGGGCGATGGATCCCTGGGCCTGTGAGCAAGAGGCTGGCAAGAGGCATCTGCAGGCACTGATGAGGGAGGAGCTAGAGGGATGGACTGTTGACCAGGCTCAGAGGCCAGGACACTCCTCATCACCTCAAAGGCTCCTCTCCCCGGGAGGCCGGAATATCCCCGCTCCGAAGAAACAGGAATACCCGGCTCCAAAGAGAGAGAAGGCTCCGAGGCCGATGTCGGCGCCGAGCTTACCAGCGAAGCCCCGAGAGGGAGAGCGGGTCGGACGAGCGTCCGGTGCCACTAGCCCCCTCGGAGCCGACAGTGGAAACCCGACGACCGGATCCCTCCAAGGAAGGTCTCAAGGAGGAGATCGGAGCCGAGGACGACGGAGCCGAAGGATGTATCGGCTCCGGCATCGAAACAGTCGCTGTCCCGAGAAGCTCTGGCTCCGAACTCTGGTGTGGAGTCGGAGGAGGAAGTTCAGGGATTGGGGCAATAGCCGACGTCTGTTGAGACGGGCTATGGAGCATTTGGGCCAGTGCCTGAGACTTCAATAGCCTGCTCACCACCCTCTCTAAGTCGTGGTCAGACAGCCTGGAAGATCTCGAAGAATGGCTCCGATGGCTCCGCTCCGACAAGAGAGGAGACCCCGGAGCCGAGTGGATGCTCAGTATCGAAGGGGACCGGGATCTCTTTCGGGTCGAAGCCATCGGAGCCGAAGTCCCCTGGAGTCCAGATGGAGCCGAGGGTTTCTCGGCTCCGATGCTGGATAAAGTGTCAGCTCCAGCCGGAGCCGACAAGGCCACAGTAGTTAAGGTATCGGAGCCAGCCGGCGCCGAACCTACTACTTGTACAGTAGATACTTCGGTTCCAGCCGGAGCCGATCTCGGCTCCGACGGAGCCGGAGCCACCGGAGGAGGCTTAGATACTGAAGCCTGAACCTTCGGTGGCTTAGGAGGTTTCCCTGACCCTGATTTAGGGGGAGAACCTTCTGGCTTAAGCAAGCCTCGGAGGATGAGTTTGTTCCTCCTCTCCTGCAGGACTCTCTGGCTAAAGGCATGACACAAAGCACAGGAGTCCTGCAGGTGCACAGGCCCCAGGCAATAAACACAAGAAGTGTGACCGTCTGTCAGAGACATTTTCTGACAGCACTGGTCACACTTCTTGAAGCCTGAGACCTTGCCTTCCCTAGACATGACCTAGGAGGAAATAACACAAATAAACCCCAACAAACACACAAATTAAACCCCTACACACACACACACACACACAGGAGGGATGAGTAATGGGGTTGTAGGCCTAATACAAACTTTTTAGATTAAAGTTATACAAAGGTTGAAAAAGAGGGAATAGGGTGGGCTGTAAGAAAATACAGACTAAACTATGACTAAAGGGGAAAAATAAATCCTAAAACTAAGCTCTTCTTGTTTTAACCAAGAAATTCACTTACCTCAGCTGGTAAAGGAGACCTCTTCGCTAAGCGGCAAACGAGATCTGAGGTAGTCCCGCCTTGCATCATGGGATATAGGGTTGCCTCGAGCTGGTAAAAGGAGTTCTCGAGCTAAGTGCCGAGTCGGAGCCGAGGATCGGCTCCGAACCCATCCAGCAAGAATGAAGGCGAGATTGACAACTTAACATCAAGATTTATTTATCAGCAGTGGAAACAATATACATTATCCACAGCACAAATACACTTCGCATTATGTATTTTTATTAAATTTCTGTGGCGGTTAAGACTGGGGCAAAATGATAGCTTCCATTTTCTTCTCAATTAGCCATTAAAACTATAGAGAATGTGGGTATAAGTTTTCATGTCAAGTAATGTATAAAAGCTAAAGGCAGTTACATGATCACTTCTGCATGATTATTGATATTGCTTGTTGAGTGGGGACAATATATGTCAAACAGTAACATAGTATGTCAGAAGTAGCTAAATGATTTGCAATGAAATTTCAAAGACAGACAAATGTATAGCCCAGTGATGGAGAACCTATGACACACTAGTCAGAGATGACAAGACTCCACGACATTTTGGGTGACATATCAGCAATCACCAACACCCGAGTTACAAAAGACACTGCTTTTGCATTCATTGCTCATGTGAAGTGCAATGAATTATTTTAGGTTTGGCGTGTCAAAAGCACCTGGCACAAAAGGTTCACCATCACTGGTATAGCCTTTCAGTATAGGTCCCCTGGGGTTTTAGTTTGTGTGCCTTTGCTGCAAGTTCTGACATTTTACATAACATTTGGTTTTCATTGGGGTGCTATGGTGACATTTGGTTCAGTACTCTCAGTACAACAGTGGTCTGATTAATATTTCATTGGTTTTTCATTTCATCAAAAATATACTTTATTTCTTCTGAATACATATTTTTTAGTCACTGAGTGTGTGACCCCTCCCACCCTCAATTAGCTTCATGGGTAGTAAACTACATTACAAGAAGATACGTGCGTCTGTGTGTGTGTGTGTGTGTGTGTGTGTGTGTGTGTGTGTGTGTGTGTGTCTTACAGCTGGAGCAACCAGTAAATGCATTTGGTATCTGAGGGTCTTGATATATTTTCCTGAGAAATTTGATATAATAATTTGTCAGTATATGTATAAGAATAATTTTATTTAGGTGTTCTTATGAAGTCAGGATCAAAGTGCTCTTTTCTATGAAAAATTAGTAATTTAATAAAATTGCAATATCAAAACAGGCATATTGTATGTACTCTGAGAGGCATGCACATATTTGAGATTCATAGATTGTTACTAGGCTTATAATCAGAGGGGCCTTTCTAGGACTAGCCAAGTTGTTCCAAAAGAATAACGATATCCTGTATTTGAATAGGACATTGAGAGCCAGGCATTTATAGGATACCTCTGTCCATAAGGAACATGGGTGCCAATACCGGTGTAAATTTTCTATTCCCCATTCACTGGTCTATATTGCACTTAAACTGGCTAATAGATTAACTCAGGTTCATGTGGATGGGAAGCCTGTTCCTCTGGAGTGTCAGTCTGTGTGACACATATCTGTCTTTCCATCATGTTCTGTTTAAGGCACAGACAAAATTCAGGTCCATAGACCTTGTATTTCTGGTACTCTTTGACTTACAAATATATAAGAGGTTCATAAGTGTGTGGTTTGCGGATGCCTTGTAAGTGAAGCATAGATCACCCCTCAGCAATCTATAGGAGACAGAGTAGATGGAAAAGGGAAAGGGCTTTAAGGTGTGGTGCATAAGGGAGGTTTGTTATGCCTTGTATTCTTTTTGTAAGGAACCCCTGCGGTAACTCTAGATGCTGCATAAGTACCTACCAGAAGGAGCATTGTACTTTATGATTGGTCTGATAAGGGTAGAGTACAGTGGGATAATGAGCACTTTGACTCTAGATGCCATGCCTTACTTATAAGTTGCCCAACATAAAAGGATTTCTCCACCACTGTGGCCACATGGTGGTCGAAGTAAGGCTACTGTCTATGTGCGTACCAAGATCCCTGACCATTGATACAACTCTTAGGGGTGTATTATCAACATGATAATTAGCCAGGGTGGTTGACTTCCCAATGGGTACAATTATGCATTTCTTAGCACTGAGTTTAAGACCATGGCTTCGGCATCATTTGTTAGTCAGAGATAGACCTTCTTGACGAATGCTAGAATCTGCACGGGAGTCAATGATAACTCCCAGCTTGCAATCATCTGCAAACTTAGGCAACCATAAATCTTCAGCATTTACTTCCATTTCAGAGAAATAGATGCAAAAATGGAGCAGACTCAGTACAGAGCCTTGGGGACTCCACTAGTAACTGGCCACTTGGTGGAGGTGGCCTCACCTACTTTGACCTCCTGGGTCCTATCAGTGAGATTCACTTGTCTACTTTCTTTAAAGGTATTAAGCTGTACAAAATAATATAAAAGTGAGGTTGTCAGAGGGTCTTCTGAAATATCAGTGCAAGGATACTTTCGATTGAAGCTAGGGTGGAATTCAGGTTAGAATGCCCTTTGTAAATTGAGTAAGTAATGTCAAGTTTAAGAGTTTTGCAAAGTAGTTTACATCATTCATAATGGGTAGTACGCAGGCCTGTCAGCACATTTACAAACAATATTGTTCCTTTTCTACACTATGACATTGTCTGATAAAGCTACATTTTTTTTATATATTTTGTCTAAAGAGTGTGCTATAATTCTCCATGTGATGCTTTCATTGTTTTTGGTCCTCCAGATCTCATGGTACTGGCCCAGCTCCCAGGGTCCCACTTTTATGCCGAGTCTACCAGTCATGCTCCTATCCCTAGAGTTTTCTGGCATTTTGTGGATATAGTCATGGATCCTAAAGGTATCCTGGGAGCTCAGCCATCTGTGCTTCCTTCCTGGTGAGTTTTTTTATTATGACCTACCTGCTTTGTCTTTCCCCATCCCCACTCTCATTGACTATATTTGAGGACAACTCTCCTGTATTGGCCAAACCTCACCTTAGGAAGCATCATCAATAAGCACCCTCCCTCCCAAGATGGGCATTCCCATCCCTGCCTGCTGCTGTCTCAGTCACCAAAGCCACTAATAGAACACAGGAGAGCTGGGCCATGGTTAGTGCTTTATTCCTTTATGCCACTTGAGCAGTGCAGCTGGGCTGAAGTTAAGGATTTATCTTTCTCTCTCTCTCTGCACCACTTCAGTGACAATTTTCATTTTTAGGTTGATCTGTTTGGTGATGGTGGATGGTTTTCAGTCAGAAACATTTATTTGAGATTACACTTTTCATGAGTAAAAGCTCATTATATCTTATAAATTCTGCTGCAACTGTTGGGCCACTATGAAGGATTGTGGATACCACTGTCGGGAAGGAGTTATCCCTGTATTTTCCCTATTAGGGTTAGCATTAATTTACTGTTTTTGATAACTTCTAACAGTTGCAAAAACTATAAACAGAACAATTACACTGAAGTAGAAGCTGAGTGGTTACCACACACACATACTCAGACTGGTGTAACGTACTGCAACAGAGACCAATATGCCAGAAATGAATGAGTATTTACTGAACAGAAGAAAAAATACTGGTGAAGACTCTCTTTGTATACATTAAAGCAATAGAACTACAAGAAACAAACAAACAAACTACACAAAGGACTATTTCTGTCAGTCCACAAAAAAAGTCTCTCCAACCAGTTTTGTCACAATCATAAAAGTGCTTTTTATCATCTTTCTTATTTTTTGACCTCCTAATAGAAGACATCTAAGCTTCTTTGGGGTATTCCACAAGGTTGTCTTCTTTTTTTGTAGCACAGTCCTACAAACCACTATTCCATGCCCAAACTCCCACATCATTAAGCGGCCAGCTTCTCTAACAGGCCCAAAGCCCACCTTTAATACAATAAATGTTCATTAACTGAACCCTTAAATCTAATACAAAAATATATCGGTCTGTTTTAAATAAGCAATATTATTTAGACTATGTACAAAATGCTGCATTTACATCAGTATTATTTACATTTATGTCTGTTCAATTTAGTGACAATTTGACATATATGGCAAAAACTTCCACACTATGTAATATTCACATGCATAGATATATACTATGAATTTTGATTAAACTGGACCCAGAAGTAACTGAAAATGCAACTTGTAAGCTGAGCAAAATCTGCTGTACCCAAATTTTTGTAGTATGTGTTGTAGAAATACATGATGTCACCAACAGAAAATGTTAATGTACAGATTTCACCATCACTCATACAGAAAGTCGAAACATAGTTCAAACTATATACATTCAAAACGGTGTAGATACTGCAGCTGAGCATTGAATTTCCACTGCTCTTTTCGACAAACACACAAGATCCTTGCATCCATCTGAGCTAACACCTCTTTGGCAAATGGGACCTCAGTTTAACATATCATTTGAAGGGTGGCAGATTCAAGAGTTTATAGCTCTCTTGTGCTATACTGCAGCGCCATTAATGGGAAATTAACCCAACTACCTTGGGTAGTGAACAGACTACCATTACATGGTGGTTGTGCCTGGAGAGCATACAGAGGGGTTATAAAGTAAAAGTGATGATACCTTTAAGAGATGTCTTTAATGTATAGGATTTTTCCAAGCAGAGACGGAAGAATTCAATGGATGAGGGCACGGATACAAGGGGCTGACATGATGTTGCTTCATGTAGCATATCTAGACACAACATTAGACATGCAGAACTTTGAGATTTAAGAGATCTCAAAGTACAGCTAACTGTTCTCTTTGACAGGAATGACTTAATTTGATTGGAGCACAGTCCCAGGATGCCACCCCAATATGTAATTCACTTTACTGGAGTAAAACTCACAGATGACTTAAAGGTGTCCCTGTGTTAGACACCCTAGAAATGCAGGAGGGCTACACAGTTTGGGCTGAAAACTGTTGATTGGCATGTGACACTGTAGGGTGTCCTTTTCATCATGCCAAAACAAGAACAAATGGCCTAGAAATTAATATATAGTGGTCTAGAAAGCTGTTAGGCATAGCCAAAAAAAAAGAAAAAAAAAATCAGTACTAGACATAGCTTACAAACTGAAGCACATGACAATACTTTTGTAGCAGAGAGTGACAATCAAAAGGAAGAAAAGCACAACACAGTATGTTCAGGAATAGTACGCATATTAGAGCAGAGCTGCACTGTCTCAAGTACATTTATTATTTATTTATGTACTTATTGACATTTGATTAAAGAATATAATGTTGTATAATCTCAGTAATACAGTCAAAAGACAGATGGAGGTACCCTTGTGTTTAATATTGCCCTATAATAAAGTGAGAACGTAACCCTTGTCCTGAAAAGAGACAGGTAGCATGGTATTAAGGAATGGTTGTATTGCAGCAGTGACCATCACTATTTTACAGAGCAGATTTCCAATGTGTGCTGCATATCTTTAGTAATGTCAGTAACATAGGGTTATCACATGTCCCACTTTATGCAAGACAGCCACTGCCTGGACAGTTGTGTCCTGTGTAAAAACATCAAAATGTCAAATATCAGAATCAGAAATACTTTACTGATCCCACAGGAAATTGCTGAGAATTTTGGACAAAATATTTCCTACATTTCCTTTCAATACATGCATAAATCTATTATCGTGTCTTTGAAACTCTTAAATATTATATGAAACAGTATAAATAAATCAAATTTAAAAAAAATTAGCTTTTATTTTGGCAGTAAACTGAAGTCCAATCCTTTGCACTGGTTGTAGGTGTCGTTTGTCCTACAAAATCTCACATTTTCAAAAAAAAATTCCCACTTTGGGCACGTGGAGATGTGGCCGCCCTACAGTGACTCTGTATATAATTGTACAAAAGCAATATATGAAGTTAGGACACAACACACATACAAGGAAAATTATCTATTTTATGTTGATTTGCCATGAAGGGCAAAGTACTGGAGAATGAGGTAGTGAAGAGGGTAGGATACTAGCTGTCACTGCTCTGATGTTGCCTTCATGTGAGTAACTTGGAACAGCAACAACAGTTTGAAAAATGTCATGTAAGACTAAGGACTGTCAGACAGGGAATTAGCCACTCATCAGGCAGTAGAGACATAATGAAAACAAAAAACCCACACTGTATCATTTCAGTTACCTGTCTACAGATAACAGTGGAATCAAGTACCAATGCATACAGTTGTAAAGTAAAAAGAGAAATAAAACTGCTTAAGGGCATATCATACAGTGCAACCACTAAGTCACCAACATGTAGCATATAGCATGTATAGTAGGAAATGCATGAGAACAGCACAAAATAAAATATGAAATTAAAGGAATGCATGAGTGTGTCTGGCAGCCATACCTCTCAACTGTCCAGATTTTTGCATAATGCCCAGATTTTCATCTGATATTCGTCTATTGCACATAAAATTTGCGATTTTCCTCCAAATCAATGAAGATGAAAGCTACTAAATAATGACATATATCTGAGCTGAGACTTCTTATCCTTCAGAAAATGCAGATAATGCAAATTTTGTTATTCTAGCAGCTTTCAGAGTTTATATGAGCAATGTAGACTAAAATAAAAGGAACTGAAGACCGTCTACTCATGTTTAAACCCTGTATCAGACATATGCCTTTGTACAGAGCTATTGGAAGGTAAGAAAACCATCACACTTGGCTAATATTCTGAGATCAATTTGAACATGAAAAAAGAAACAATACTGTTTCTACTACTGTTTGAAACTTGCAACTTTCAGATGCTTTCATCAGAAGCTAGGGCATCTGTGTCATAAAAATCATTGCACTTAGCTAGCATTTAGAAATCAGCACAAGATTAAAATATGAAATAAAATTAACTGAAAGCGCTGTTTACCAATGTTTTAACTTTGCACTGCTCAGATGCTTTCCTGCAGGGTATTAGCAAGTAAAGTCATAACATTCCTGAAAAGCTAGTTTTTCTGAGGATAAAAAGGACAGTTGAAACTAATGAATGACTCAGTGGGAGCTGCTGTGAGTACAAAGTACAGTTTTGTACCTACCATAAATGTAGATGTTCGAAGATCCACATTGCTGCAGTCCTTACACTTGGGTATACCGCTGTCCTCGGTCGGCCCGAATACCAAAGTATATGGCTGACGTCGGTCAAGGCGCATTAATCTGACGCCAGGACGTCAGGGTATAAATGCGCATGACCGACGTCATGTCCTCAGTCTTTTCTTGCCTCAGATGTCAGAAGACCCTAAACAGGTAAGGGTAAAATCAAAAAACCACCAAACACTAAACACCCCTGCAACAAAACTATGTACAACTTTTACAAATATACTAAAGAACAACCCTATCCACACAACCACCCCTAAACACAGAGGGGAAGGAGGGTAATTGGACTGCAGCAATGTGGATCTTCGAACATCTACATTTATGGTAGGTACAAAACTGTACTATGTTCTTCATCTCACATTGCTGCAGTCCTTACACTTGGGTAGATTCCCAAAGCAGAGGTAAGGGAGGATGGCAAATCATAGAGAAGCAGGAGCTGCCAAAATGCCCTGTAAAATAGCAGTGGCAAAACCAGCCCTAGATTTAGAGTAGAGAGGAAGGTGGTAATGCTTAGAGAAAGTATGTACTGAACTCCAAGTAGCTGCCTCCAAAATATCCTTAGTTGCCACCCCCCTTAGAAAAGCTGTAGAAGTGGCAGTAGCCCTAGTGGAATGAGGTCTAATCCCTGTTGGAATCTCCTTGCCATGATGGGAATAACAAAAAGCAATGCAAAACCCAATCCACTTAGAAATAGTTTGTTTTGACACAGGCTTGCCCTGAGAACACAAAGCAAAAGAAACAAACAACTGCTGAGACTGCCTGAAATCCTTAGTCCTGTTTAAATAATAGCGTAACTGCCTGTGTACATCTAAAGTATGCAAAATCTTTTCCCCCTTATTTTGGGGGTCTGCATAAAAGGTAGGTAAATGAATAGTTTGGTTTAAAGACACACTAGAAACCACCTTAGGCATAAAGGAAGGATTAGTACGTAAAGATACCCTATCCTTATGGAAAATCAAGAAAGGCTCAACCGCCATAAGGGCCTGCAATTCAGAAACCCTTCTTGCAGAGGTAATGGCCAACAAAAAAGCAGTCTTCCATGACAAATATTTCAACTCAGCAGTAGCTGCAGGCTCAAAAGGTTGTAGAGTGAGTTTTTCCAACACAAAATTGAGGTCCCAAGCAGGAGTAGGAGCTCTACGTGGGGGTCTTATGTTCTTTGCCCCTCTAAGAAATTGCTTGAACAAAGGATGAGAAAACAATGGTGGATCACAGTCATAGTGAGCTGAAATTGCTGCAGCATGAATCTTAATGGAAGAGAAAGACAAACCTTTGTCCAATAACTCAGTAAGATATTGAAGAGCCACACTCAAATTAGGCTCAGAAACATCCAAATCCTTTGCTGCACTCCAAAATAAAAATCTCTTCCATTTGTCTGCATACACTTTCCTTGTACTAGGTCTTCTAGCTTCCATAATCACATTCAAAACTTGTTGAGGAAGTTGAGCCCTGCTATGGGTCAAAACAGGATATGCCATGCTGTGAGATGAAGAGAGTGAAGCTTGATATTGAGTAGATGACCGTCCTTTTGAGACAACAGATGTGGAATCAAAGGCAAAGGCCAAGGCGGTTTCCTTACCAGACTTCTCAGTAATGGGTACCAGTGCTGTCGAGGCCAATCTGGAGCTATTAGGATCATTCTTGGTTTGTCCTGTCTGACCTTTAGAAGTACCTTTGGGAGGAGAGGAAGAGGCGGAAAGGCATACACATGAAGATTTTTCCAACTGAAAGAAAGAGCATCCACTTTCCAAGCTGCGTGATGAATCCTTTTCGTGCAAAACTTTGGCAGCTGGTGGTTTAGAGGAGAAGCGAACAGATCTATGTCTGGAGTTCCCCATGACACTGTCAATTGCTGAAATACATGAAGATCCAATTGCCACTCGTGGGGATCCATGATTTGCCTGCTTAACACATCTGCTAAGGAGTTCTGCACTCCCGGCAGAAACCTTGCCTGAAGATTTAGTTGTAAACTGAGAGCAGTGTCCCACAAAATCATTGCTTGTCTGCATAGAGGGTAAGAATGTGTTCCCCCTTGTTTGTTGATGTACCACATGACAGTTGTGTTGTCTGTTAGAATCAGTACCTGTCCTGGGAGAAGTAAATCCTTGAAAGCCATTAATGCAAACTGGACTGCCAACATCTCCTTCAAGTTGATATGTAGATGCTGTAGTCTGACAGGCCACTTGTCCTGTATCCACTTTCCATTGAGATGAGCTCCCCAAGCTTTGTCTGAGGCATCTGTTGTTAGAATCTGATTCGCCTCTGGCCGGGTCACAGAAAGTCCCTTGTTTAGGTGACATTGCTGAGCCCACCACAAAAATTCCTTTTGAATGCAAGGTATTATTTGAATGACAGTGTCCAGATCCTGGCAGTGCTGTGTCCATACATTTTTGAGATACCATTGTAGCTTCCTCATATGCAGTTTGGCATTGGGAAGCACCAGAATACAAGATGCCATGAACCCTAAGGCTTGAAGGACTGTCCTTGCAGTCAGCCCGGACTGATGTGATAGTTGTTGGAAGTAAAGGGAAAGATTCTTTTGTTTGTCCGGGGTCAAAAAAGCCATCTGGGTTGCTGTATTCAGTCTCACACCCAGAAAGCACATGTCTTGAGAGGGTACTAGACTGGACTTTGTTTCGTTCACAGAATACCCCAGGCATCTTAGCACTGCTATCACATATTTCAAATGCTGAAGAAGCTCGTCCTTCCCTTGAGCCAGAATCAGGCAATCGTCCAAATAAGGGTAGATCTGTATTCCTCTCAATCTGAAGAAAGCTATCACTGGAGCCAGAACTTTTGTGAATACTCTGGGCGCAGTAGATAAGCCAAAGGGCAATGCAGAGAACTGATAATGAGAATTTCCAGCTCGAAAACGCAGATACTTCCTGCAACTTAGTGTGATAGGAACATGAAGATAAGCCTCCTTGAGATCCAAAGTTACCATCCAGTGATCTTTGCCCAGCAGAGGTAAAAGCTGTTGTAATGTCAGCATCTTGAACTTGGGTATGTCCAGAAAGGTGTTGAGGATAGATAAATCCAAAATTGGTCTCCACGTGTTCCCCTTTTTTGGCACTAGGAATAGGCGAGAATAAAATCCTAGGCCCCTTTCTGGCATAGGCACCGGTTGTATGGCCCCTATCTGGAGTAACAGAGAAATTTGCCTGTAAGCTTCTAGTCTGTGTTGAGGAGGAATGTCTGGCATGCCTTTGAAAGGGGGCAAGGTATGGAAATAAAACCTGTAACCGTGGTGAATGATATCCAATACCCATCTGTCTTGGGTAATTAAACTCCAGTTTTCCTTGAAAAGTGCCAGTCTTCCTCCCAAAGGTGCTGCCAGACGGGAAGGTTCTGGCAGTTGAAAAGGTAGGTCATTGGGTCTGTCTACGAAAGGGCTGACCCCTGCCCTCACCGGAAGACTGTGCAGGTGAACCCCCTGTTCTAGATCTAAAAGAGCCCTGAGCTCTGCCCCTACCACGCCTAGACCTACCCCTAGACTGGGAATCATAAGAAGGATATGTCCACCCCTTGGTTGGCCAATTTCTACTAAACTTTGGAGGCTGAACCTGTAAAAAATCTTTAACAGTGTGCATAGACTTAGCTTTGTCTTCCATTTTCTTTAAAACTGCTTCAACAGGAGAACCAAACAACACATCAGATTGCAAAGGAGCATCCAAGATCCTTGTCTTAACATGCTCAGCTAAATTCTGATCCCTTAGCCAGGCGTGCCTGCGTAGAACAGAACCGGTGGCAGCCACCCTCGAAGAGGCCTGCACAGCATCAAAACCACATTGTAAGGAATGCTTACCCACCTGTTCAGAAACATGTACTAGATCTTGTAACTCCTTACATTCAATACCTTCTGCCAGAGCATCTACCTTAGACTTTAATTGTGAAAGAAGATAGTTTTGATATCTCAGCATGTGGAATTGGCAATTCAAAGCCCTCATGGCTAAAGTGGAAGAAGTATAAATTTTCTTTCCCCATCTGTCCAAAGCCCTTGCCTCTTTATCCGGAGGAACCGGATTTTTAACAACAGAAGCCTTAACCCCTTTAGGCCCCTGAGAAACAGTCTCTGGGTCCGCCCTAGGGCTTTAAAAAGATACTTATGAGCTTCAGGCACCCTATAATACCTGTCCGGCTTAACAGGAGCGGGAGGTAAAGAATCAGGATTAAGAGAAGCCTCTGCAAAAACATCTTCCACCACAGTAAGAACAGGAGGTATAGCTAAAGGCCTATGCTGGGGTAAAACAAAAATTCCTAAGTCTTTTCCTGGAATCAGAGAAATCCTGACCTTCCCATTTAAAATGTTCCCTCATGGAATGTAGAGTCTCTGAGAATGAAAAATCCTCAGGAGGAGAAGCAGTAGGAGTAGTGTCATCCACATCAGAATCAGAATAAGGAGAAAACTCCTGCAAATCTTCAGCCGAAGACTCGGAAGCATCAGAATCCTGCTCAAAACTCCCAAATTCAGGTTCCACCCTAGGCCTCTTGTCAGGAGGGGGCATAGAACCCCTAATCAGAGTAATTAAATCTTCAGCCATCTTAAGCATATGTCTCTTGGGCACAGGGCCTGAAGTACTAGGAGTGACACCTGCTGAAGCTAAACCTGGCCTGCCTCTGTGAGAAGCCTTGGGAACAGTAGGGGAAGGCCTAACCACCTTAGGCAGGGAGGGGAGGACAGTTACCTTTGAAGCCCCTTCAGCCTGGCCTACCTCCTGAGAGGACACATCCTGTAATAATAAAGTCTCTCCCTGGGACTCTAAAGAAACTTCTGTCCGAACCTCCGGCTCTACCGAGCCTTCTAAAGAACCGACGTCCGGGACGGACGGTTCTTCTAACCTAGGCCTAGTTCCTTTGTCCTTGCGCTTTTTCGACGAAGCGGGCGTCGGAGCATCCGACGGCATTTTGTAGTTGCACCGCTTCCCGAAGACTAACCTGGCACAATCTAATCTTCTCTTTATAGTACGTTTGTTAAACCTAGCACAAGAGGGAGACCCAACAACGTCGTGCTCAGGCCCTAAACAAGGTATACACAAGTTATGGTAATCCCTATGTGGTATCTGCTTCCCACAAGAAATACAGTTATTCACTTTTTCTGACATCCGGTAAAATACTGAGGCAAGAAAAAAACAAAATATTCCCCAACGGGGTACTTAGCCAACTTTGATTCGGTCTGAAACTCCGATTTCGGAAAATCTCAGGACGCCAACCCGCACTCGCAACGTTGCTTCTGCATCGGACCACGCGGCAAAAAAGACTGAGGATATGACGTCGGTCATGCGCATTTATACCCTGACGTCCTGGTGTCAGATTAATGCGCCTTGACCGACGTCAGCCATATACTTTGGTATTCAGGCCGACCGAGGACAGCGGTATACCCAAGTGTAAGGACTGCAGCAATGTGAGATGAAGAACATCTGCAATTTGAAGAGGAATCTGCTTAACTTTTCTGAAGCTTCCTGTAAGCACCCTCCCCCAACCCCTGCAGCCAAAGTTAGGACATGTCCAGAAAGCCAGACTGAAAATGTAAACAAAGACCAGAATCAAAAAAAAAAAACCCTGGGATTGTCCCTTTAAGTCTACTTTCATGTTGTGGAAAAATAATGCAGAAGGTAATATTGGATAAGTTCTTGTCAGAATTAGCTAAGGTGTGACTCTAAACCATATATCAGCATGCATACGTTGAAAATAGATATATTACCACCTGTAACATGATGTTCTACAACAATACAATAACAGCTATAAAGAAAATTTGTGCTGTGGTGTAATTTATATAGATTTAACTTCAGCATTTGACAGGGTCATACACAAAGCACTGATCAATAAATTAGAACAATTAAGCATCAATGTACTTAAACCTAGATGAATAGCTGCATGGCTTACAAATAGGGCATGGCAAGTATCATAAAGCAATTAGAAAGGTGAAATTATTGGCTACAGTCTAGGTGTCCCACAGGGCTCTGTCCTAGGCCCTTACATGTTTACATTGTATCTTTCAGACCTAACTTTTTCATCTAAGGTGTTCTACAGTCTCTATGCAGATTACCTGAAATTGGGTAAACTGATTACAAGTGTTACAGATAAGGCATGTTTATGAAAGAACTTGACTAAATTGACCATTTGGGCACAGGAGAATAATATGCTGATAAATACATCAAAAACTAAGCATATGAGCTCCGGGAGACATAAAGGTGAATATTTAATACAGCAGTGATTGAAACTGTAAACTCATTAAAGGACCTGGGTAGATTCAGCTTTGAGTTTTTTTCTAATCACATCAAGCAATTAATTAATGATAGTTATAGAACTATAGGTTGTACAAAAAGATTTATAAAATCTAGGAAATCAGAAATGATGAAGTCATTGTTTGTTAGTTACATTAGACCCAAACTTGAGCATGGAATAACAATATGGAAACCTTATATAAGAAAACAAGCATAAGTAAACAGGAAAGAGTACAGCAGAAATATATTAAGGGAATCCATGGATGTGAAAATTTAAGTTATTGTGAAAGACTAAAATATCTGAACTTGTACAGTGTCTCTTATAGATATCTAAGAGGAGATGGTATTTAGGTATACAGGGCATTTACAGACAACTATCTTTGGAAATGTTTGGGGTTATCAAAAAGTACTGGAGAATCATCAGACAGACTATGTAGAATAGAGAGATAGGGTCCAAATGGAGAGACGGGATCTGAATGGAGAGATAAGTCATCAAGCAAAACAGAGTAGTATTGCTGAAACTGAATTAATCCTCAAGTCTTGGTGAGTACCTTCACGAGGTGGACCCTGTTTTTCACAAAATCTCACCAAGACGACACTGATATATAGACTGTATTTTATACAGCATATATCACAGACAGAAGTGGGTCAAAAATTAAAAAAAAGACAGCTGGGTGCACAAGACCCGGGATAAAAAAATGCCCAATCCTGGTAGGCACACTGGTGCCAGGACGGGAAAAAATGACAATGTAGAATTTTCAAAATACAGAACCATTCCTGCAATGGGGCAAGGCCCAGGGGAAGGATGTTTCCCTGTTGTAGAAGGAAACAGCAGTCCACAAAAATCACAAAAACTGATAGGCCAAAGAACAGCCATAAAGACATTAGAGTGGACTACTGAGGATAAGAAAGAAACTGTGTATTGTTACTATTATGCAAAAAGCACAGAATTTCCAGACACAAGATATACAAAAAGATTAAGAGAGAAATTAAATGGAAGAAAAATACAACAGATTTCTGAAAAACATTATGTAGACCAAGAAACTTTGATCTGTTTGGAAAAAGAAGTATTTGAGGAAGTGTGAAAATATAAAGAAGTGGGAAAATATAAACAACAAAACCTAGCGATTTTTGAAAAGTATAAAAAAGAAATCTGAAGATGGAAAAGAAAGAGAGATTTGATATGGTGCAGTATTTATGCAAAGTCAAAAACCCAAATTAATCAATCAATACAAAAAGGAAGCCACAAAGATTTTTGAAGAGAAATATAGGCAAAGGCATCCAAATATGGTAAATTTCACAATAAAAAAAATATATCACAAAGAGGGAATGTCGAAAAGAAGATTAGTAAAACAGAAGTTAATAAAAAACAGGTTGAAGATATGGAATGCCTGCAGAGTGAATGATTTGGTGTAGTAGGTCTAACATAGGTTACATCACAGCATGATGGAACGAGTCCCCAAAGTAAGGAGAAACAGGAAGATCAGGGGACATCTGAAGAAGAAATATGGACAAGGGAAAGAAAAAGAGATATAATATGGTGTAATATTTATGCAAAGGAGAAAGCAAAACTGATCAATACAAAAAGAGCAGCACCAAAGATATTTGAAAAGCAATACAGGCAAAGGAATCTGGACATGGAAAGCTTTAAAATACAAAAAATAAGAAGACAAACAGGAAAAGAAGAGTAATGGACAAGTTAAAGAAATAGAAACTGAAGTTGTGAAGTGAAGGATTCAGTGTAGAAAATCTAACTCAAAAAGCACCACAACAGGATAGAGCAATGGACATCCAAATGAAGGAGAAGCCAGTGGAACGGGATGCAAATGGTCAGTTGCCATATGAAGATATTTTGTAGCCTTCCACAGGAAACCAGTATAAACATTAACTTAAAGCTGGACAGCAAGGGAAGGAAAAGGAAACTGTGACAGCTCTGATGCAGTCAATGTTGAGGAATGATAGGCCAGTGAGTTCCCATATGACAGAACTATGGATGACACAGGAAGATGCTACAAACTTTCTACAGAATGCCCGCATGAAATGGAGAACAAAAAAAAGTGGCTGCAGTTTAGAAGAAAATGAGCCAAGAGAAGAGTTGTTTGATTTAATAGAGCTAGACATATTAAGGTCAATGAAAGAAATAGACTGCAGAAGGTCAATAAAACCCAAAAAGTCAGAAGTTTGATAAAACAAATGAACACAGTAATTAGGACGGTCCATAGAGATCCATGCAGTATAACATGGAACAACAATATAAATTAATAGCAGATAAAATTTTACCTCAAGAATACAGGGTAGTAAGGGAAAGAAAGTGGATAAATCGAATACCATCATGGAAGTACAGAGAGAAAACTCTAAAGCAAATAAGACAAGAAGTGTCACTGTTAGAAGAGTATAGAAGAAGGAACATATCAACAAAAATACTCAGAAAGACAGATGTGATAAAACCAATACACAGTACTATAACAGATCAGGATTTATTATGCACTATCACAAATAACTAAAAATATCAGCACAGGCAGTAAAACGTAGAAGATACACACACAAATATAAAGAAAAAGTACAAAATTATTAGTTATGTACTTACCATAACTTGGTATCTGTGTTGTCCTCTTCTCACCCTGCTTCACGTATGGGTCTCCGATCCAAACCTTGGATCCAGCTTGGCCACCTCCCACAGACTAGAACTTCCAGGCTCAAACTCCTTCCCTACCCATAATCCTCTACATCCAGTCCCACCTCCTCAGACTGAATTTGCTGACCCAAAGCTAAGGAAGAAAGGAAAGGTAACCAGGAGCTCAACCTGGAACCAGGGTTCCAACAAAGGCTATCTAGATCCTCTAAAAGCATATCCAAAAGGAGGGGGGTAGCTGGGTGGGAAGGTGAAGCAGAATGAGAAGAGGACAAAACAGATACCAAGTTATGGTAAGTACATAACTAATAAATCTGATGTTGTCCTTCTCATTCTGCTACACATATGGGTCAGAGTCCCCAGCTACATGATTTCTTGGGTGGTCTCAAGGAAGGATATTCAGGAGCATTAATGAACCAAAGGACGTACTGCTCTTGGATACATGAACCAAAAGATGTCCTGCTCTTGGATACAACATCCAATTTATAGTGGGACACAAGTGTGAGAATTTGACCATGTGGCTGCAGCACAAATGTCATCAATAGGGATCCTAGAAGAAAAGGCAGCAGATGCAGCAATAGCTCTCGTCGATAGTGCTTTCTGAGGACCTGGCAACTGCCAACCATTCTTTTCATAAATGAAGGCAATACTGTTAGTAATCCACTTTGCAACTGTCACTTTGGAAACAGCCTGACCCCCTACAAATAGGGGAAAAGGAAACTAATAACTGGTCCGACTTCCTGAAGTGCTTAGTCCTATGGAGGTAGAACCGAAGCTGCCTGTGAACATCGAGGGAATGCAGAAGGTATTCTCCTTTGTTAGAGTAATTAGGAAAAAACACTGGTAATTGAATACATTGGTTGATATTGGAAGATGTGACCACCTTTGGCATGAAGGAAGGATTAGTACGGACAGACACCTTATACTTGTGGAAAATGATGTAAGAGTGTTTGGAAGAAAGGGCTTGCAACTCGGAAACCCTTTTTAGCTGATGTAATGGCAACCGGAAAGGCAGTCACAATCCTTAGCCTGCTCAAAGGGACTCTGGGTTAAGGCTTGCAAAACCACAGTGAAATCCCACAGGGGGTGTAGAATAGTACAGCTGTGTATACTTATCGTAAATGTAGATGTTCGAGTGTATTCACTGTTGCAGTCATCACATTTGGGTTATCTGCCTGCAGGTAGCCCTCAGCCGGCCTGAATACCAGAGTCTTCGGATTTCTGCATAGGATGCTGTCGCTTCTTCCATGACGTCAGGGGTATAAAACATGCAGCCAACGCCATTACATCAGTTTTTCTTGCCCCAGATGTCAGGTGCCCCCACAATAGGAAGCAAGTATAAGGTATGGTACACCCCTATCAAAAAGCATATACACATGGGAAAAAAATATATATATACACATATATATATATATATATATATATATATATATATATATATATATATGTATATATATATACCAAAGTAGAGCCAAGAGACGTCAGGGGGCTGGAGGGAGGGTAACCATGACAGCAACAGTGAATACACTCGAACATCTACATTTACGGTAAGTGAACACAACTGTACTATGTTCTTCGTGTTTCACTGTTGCAGTCATCACATTTGGGTTGATTCCCAAAGCTAAGGAAGGGAGGAGGTAGTTAAAGAGCCTTAGGGCCAGCTATTAAGCCCTGCAAGACAGCTGTGGAAAATCCAGCTTTGGATTTAGAAAAGATAGGCAGGTGGTAATGTTTGGTGAAGGTATGTACAGAGCTCCAGGTAGCAGCTTCCAGGATGTCCCTGATAGGGACTCCTCTGAGAAATGCCATAGAGGTAGATGCAGCCCTGGTGGAATGTGATCTTATCCCCTGTAGGGTATGTTTTCCATGGTGCCTGTAGCAGAAATGAATGCAATGGGCTATCCACTTGGAAATGGTTTGCTTTGAAATGGCCTTCCCTTCTGCCCCTGCAGCAAAGCCAACTAGCAGCTGGTCAGATTTTCTGAGAGACTTAGTCCTGTCCAAATAGAATCTAAGTTATCTGTGCACATCCAGAGAGTGCAATATCCATTCCCCTTTGTTCTGTGGATTTGGGAAAAAAGTAGACAAATGAATGGACTGGTTAGGGCCACACTAGACATCACCTTGGGCATAAAGGAAGGATTAGTCCTGAGGGAAACCCTGTCCGTATGGAAGATAATAAAGGGTTCCACTGCCATGAGGGCCTGTAATTCCGACAATCTTCTTGCTGAAGTGATGGCTAGAAGTAAGGCTGTTTTCCAGGAAAGGAATTTCAACTCTACTGTTGCAGCTGTCTCAAAGAGGGGAAGAGTGAGCTTTTCCAGTACAAAGTTAAGGTCCCAGGCTGGAGTGGGAGCTCTCCTGGGGTGGGGTCTAAAATTTTTGGTCCCTCTACGGAATTGTTTTAGCAAGGGGTGAGGGAAGAGGGATGGCTCAGTATTATAATGTGCCGAAATGGCAGAAGCATGAATCTTAATTGACAAGAAGGATAGACCCTTGTGGAGCATTTCTGTTAAGTACTCTAGAATATGAGATAAGCTAGGCACCGTTGTGGCCATCCCCTGAGCCTGACTCCAGGAGCAATATCTTTTCCACTTTTCAGCATAGGATTTTCTGGTACTAGGCCTCCTTGCCTCAAGAATGACATCCCACACCTACTTACTGAGGGATGTTAGAGGAGAGCTCATGGAATTAGCCAGGCTGCAAGGTTCAGGGTATGAAGGTGAGGGTGCAGAATCTGGCCCGCCTGCTGGGACAGCAGGGAAGGGATTTGAGGCAGGTGCCATGGTTGTAGCAGTGTCAGACTGCGCAAGAGGGGGTACCAGTGCTGGCGTGGCCAGTCTGGTACAATTAGTATTGTTCTTGGCTTGTCCTGTTTGATCTTTAGTAGAACCTTTGAGAGGAGAGGCAGAGGGGGAAAGGCATAAACTGAGAGGCTTTCCCAGGTAAAGGACAGGGCATCCACTTTCCAAGCTTGACTGTGGGTACTTCTGGCACAGAATTTGTTCAATTGATAGTTCTGAAGGGAGGCAAACAAGTCTAACTCTGGGGTCCCCCATTTGTTCCTCAAGAGGTTGAATATTCTGGGTTCTAGTTTCCATTCGTGTGGGTCCATGAGATTTCTGCTTAAGTCGTCTGCCAGTGAATTTAGTTTGCCTGGCAGGAATTGGGCTTGTAGGTGCATTTGGTAGCTCAAGGCTGTGCTCCACAGAGCCATGGCTAGTCTGCAGAGAGGGTAGGAGTGGGTTCCCCCCACTTGTTTATGTACCACATAACTGTGGTGTTATCTGTCTTTAACAACAGTTGTCCTGGGAGAAAAGGTCTTTGAAGGCTATCAGACCATTCTGTTCAGCTAACATTTCTTTTTGGTTGATATGCAGGTGTGTCTTTCTCCGGTTCCATTTGCCCTGAATGCACTGCCCCACCATTTGAGCCCCCCATGCATAGTCTGATGTGTCTGTTGTTAGGGTTTGGGCAGCAGGGGGTAGAGTGAAAGGGAGCCCCTTGCTGTGGTAGCAGGCCTCTATCCACCAAAGGAACTCTGTCCTTAGACAAAGAATGATAGGAATCATTGATTCAAGGTCCTGAGAATGTTGACACCATAAACTTTTTAGATACCATTGGAGTTTCCTCATATGTAGTCTTGCATATGGAATTAGCAGAATGGAAGAGGCCATGAACCCCAGGACTTGCAGTATTTTCCTTGCAGATAGCTGGGTTTTTATGGCCAATAATTTGGAGTAGGTTGTCAAATAAACTTGTTTCTCTGGAGTGTGGAATGCAATCATGGAAGCTGTGTTCAAGTTGCTCCCAAAAATACAATCTGTTGGCAGGGTACTAGGTGAGATTTATTTTCGTTGATGGTGTACCCCAGTGAGGATAGAAGTTTCTTTACAAATGCCAGGTGTTGTAATAGCAAGTACTGGCTTTCTGCCTGAATCGGACAATCGTCCAGGTATGCAATGGCTGGAGCTAGACACTTTGTGAATACCCTAGGTTTAGTAGATAAGCCAAAGGGAAGGGCAGAGAACTGAAAGTGCATGAAGCCCGCCCTGAAACATATGTATTGTCTGCAGGACTCTGTTATTGGGATGTGCAGGTAGGCTTTCTTTAAGTCTAGGGTTGCCAGCCAGGCATCCTTGGCTAGCATAGGAAGAAGCTGTTGAAGAGTTAGCATTTTGAATTTTGGAACCACCAGAAAGGTGTTGAGAATAGAGAGGTTCAGGACAGGACACCAGGAGTTTTCTTTTCTGGGTACCAGAAACAGTCTTGAATAAAAACCTTGTCCCCTTAGTTCTGCTGGGACAGGTTGAATAGCCCTGATACTGAGAAGGGACAGAACCTGCTGTTGGGCCTCCACCCATTGATTTGGAGGTCTGGCCAACCATTTGGGGTTGGTAGTGTGTGGAAGTGGAACATGTCCTGGGTAATGAGTTCCCAGTTTTTTGCATGCTTTCCTCCTAAGGGAGCAAGTAGTTGAGCAGGGCTTGGAAGGGTTAAGGTTAAGTCATTGTGCCATTTTTCCATAGGGGGAGTGGCTTACTACTCCCTGCTTTGGAAGTGGGAGCTCCCACTGCTTAGATCTGTGCGTAGCCTGAGACTGAAGTCTTGGAGGTCTGCTGTTCCTGGGTTTAGACTGAGAAGGCCTGGAAGGGACTGGAAAGGGCCAGTTCTTTGAAGGCCAATGCCTACTGAATCTGGGAGGCTGTACTTTTAGAAAATCTTTAACAGTTTGCATAGATTTAGCTTTTTCCTCCATCTTTTTGAGGGCGTCCTCCGCTTTGTTGCAGAAAAGGCGGTCTTGGTTTAAGGGTGCATGTGCATCCAGTAATTTAGCTTTAACATGATCTGGCAGGTTTTGTTCCTTAAGCCAAGCATGCCTTCTAAGTACAGACCCAGTGATAGCAGCCCTGCAAGATGCTTCTAAAGCATCAAAACCACATTACAAAGTATGATTACCAACTTGTTCTGCAAAATGCATTAAATCTTGCAAGTCTTTGTGTTCAGCACAGTCAAGAAACATCATTTTCTGTTTAAGTAATCCCATAATATACTGCTGATACTTTAACATATGAAACTGGCAATTTAGAGCCCTAATTGCCAAAGTAGCAGAAGTGTAAACCTTCTTACCCCATCTGTCTAAGGCTCTAGAATCTCTATCAGATGGGGTAGGGTTTTGGCAGCAGTAGCCTTAATGCCTTTTGGTCCTTGGGAAATAGTCTCGGGATCCGCAGTAGGATTCTTAAAAGAGGAACTTGTGAGAGTCAGGTACTCTGTAGTACCTGTCAGGTTTTCTGGGAGCTGGCGGTAAAGTGTCTGGGGTAAGGCTAGATTCCAAGAAAACATCATCTACAATAGCCAGAACAGGAGGGATAGCTAGAGGCCTATGTTGAGGCAGGAGTAAGAATTCCCTAAGTCTCTTTTTGGACTCAGAATAGTCCTGGCTTTCCCAGCGGAAATGCTCCCTAAGGGTATGCAAAGTTTCACCAAAAGAAAAATCTTCTGGAGGAGAAGCAGAGGGAATGGAATCCTCTGCATCAGAATCCTCATAAGTAGATAAGGGAAAATCCTGGTAATCAGAAGAAGCAGTGATATCAGATTCCTGATCAGAAGAATCAGAAAGAAAATCGGTTCTAGGTCTCTTAGAGGGGAAAGACTGGCTTCGCCTAATTAAGGTAATAAGGTCTTCAGCCATTCTAAGCATTTGTTTTTGGGGCATATGGGCCTGAGTCATCGGTTTGGTCATCGATTTTCTAGCGTAGTGAGTTTTAGGCCTGAGGAATTCGGTACTTCTAGTTGGAAACGATGCTGTCGGTTTAATATGAAAGTCTGTAGGCTTCAACAGACCCTCAGAAACCGGTGCCTGCACAGCGGCTTTGGACCCATCCAAGGTAGAGACATCCGCAGGTTCCATAGTCGAAGCATCTCACGGCATACTGGACTCCGAATGGGTCTCAGTAGAGGCATGCAAATCTGTAGTAGCGGGTATCAGGGGCTGCAAAAGCGCCTCACTGAGTCCCGGTGGACTGGCGACTAGCTTAACGGAAGTGTCAGCGGCAGTTTTGGACCTATGTCGTCCGTCTCTGTCTTTATCCTTATGTTTTTTCAGAAGATTGATAGTCGGATGGCTTAACGAAGCCATTTCAGAGTACAGAGATCGAGAATGAAAGTATTTAGCTACAAAAATAGCCTGATGACGAAAAGTTTGGGCGGTGAACAAGGCACAAAACTGACAGTGAGGGACGTCGTGGTCTGGGCCTAAACAGGTGATGCAGTAAGAATAAAAATCTCTATGAGGTATTTGCTTTCCACAGGCAAGACAATTGTTAATTTTTTCTGACATCGGTTAGAACAAGAAAAAAGGATCCCCAACAGGGTACTTATCTTTTTTTGAAGACTTCAGGTCTGAAACTCGAAAATGAAAGTTTCAGGAGTTGGCCGACCGGAACTTGCGAACTGCTTCTGCTTTGGGCATCGCACAGCAAGAAAGACTGATGTAATGGCGTCGGCTGCATGTTTTATACCCCTAACGACCTGACATCATGGAAGAAACGACAGCATCCGACGCAGAAATCCGAAGACTCTGGTATTCAGGCTGGCTGAGGGCTACCTGCAGGCAGATAACCCAAATGTGACGACGGCAACAGTGAAACACGAAGAACATCTTTAGTAGGAGGCCTCAAGGGAAACACCCTTTTCATGAAGTCTTTACATGATCTAGCAGAAGCAACTGATCCAGAAGGCAATCCTGAATGAAAGTTGGACATAGCCGCTAAATGGAGCTTAATGGTAGCAAAACTAGAACCTTGCTTAAATAAGGATTCCAAGAATGACAAAATAAATGGAATTGGAGCTGAAAAGGGATCAATGTAAGTACTGACTGCCCAAATCAAAAATCTCTTCCACTTATTCTTGTAAATCTTCATAGTAGATTGTTTCTCAGAGACCAAAAGGATAGCTTTGACCAAAGAGGAAAACCAGGGCCTTCTAGCAATTGTAGGAAGTAGAGAAAACATGCAGTTAACTTGAAAGTGTGGCGATCGGGGGTGTATCTTAATATCAGATGAGAAAGGAGATCCAGTTTGGGTTCCAGCATCCAAGAAGGATGTTTGAGATGAGACCAAAGGAAGGGGAACCACATCTGATGAGGCCAGAAGGGGGCCATGAGGATTACTGAGCTCTTCAACTGTTTGGATTTCTGAAGAAATTTTAGGATCAAAGGGAGAGGAGGATAGACATACAGGAGTCCTGGAGGCCAATCATGGGCAAGTGCATCCCTCAGGGAGCCCCAAGATGGGGAATCAGAGTGAAATAACTTCTGGATTTGGTGATGTAAGGGGACACAAAGAGGATGCAACAGGGAGAAAGTACAATTCTGTACACTTACCATAAATGTAGATGTTGGAGTGTATTCACTGTTGCAGTCCTCACGTATGGGTTATCCAGCTCCCCGGTAGCCCTCAGTAGGCCAGAATACCAAAGCCCTTGACATCGGCTGCCATCGGTTGTAAAACTGATGTCAGAACGTCAGGTATAAAGGGAGGTAGCCAATGCCATTTCCTCAGTTTTTCATGCCTTAACTGTCAGGAGCCCCCAAAGAAGGCTAACCCAGGAAGGTAGCACCCTGGACACGTCATACAAAAAATAAAAATATGTAGTCTGTGCCTTAGGAAAAAAGAGGGAATGAAGGGTGGGAAACAAGGACTGCAACAGTGAATACATTCGAACATCTACATTTAAGTGTGCACAACTGTACTATGTTTTTCGTGTTTCACTGTTGCAGTCCTCACATATGGGCTAATTCCCAAAGCCCAGGAAAAAGACAAAGGGGGGAGGAAGGATCACAGATTAAGGGTTGGTAAGAAGGCCCTGCAAAATGTACAGTTGCGTACACTTACCATAAATGTAGATGTTCAAGTGTATTCACTGTTGCAGTCATTACATTTGGGTAATCCTGCTGGCAGGTTGCCCTCAGCCGGCCTGAATTCCAAAGTCTTGGGTCCTGCGTCAGTTGCTGTCACCCCTTCCCTGATGTCAGGTCATCAGGGGTATAAAAGAAGCAGCCGACGCCATTTTCTTCAGTTTCTCTTGCCCCAGATGTCAGGTGCCCCCTGAAAGGGTAGCCAAACTTTATATATACATATATATCAATAAATGTACCAATAAAAATTTTACCTTCATCTACAACCAAATACACCACATAGGTTGTATAAAACAGAGAAGGAAAAATAAGATCCATAGAAAAAAGGGGGATGGCAGGTGGGTAACCTGGACTGCAACAGTGAATACACTCGAACATCTACATTTATGGTAAGTGTACACAACTGTACTATGTTCTTCGTGTTTCACTGTTGCAATCATTACATTTGGGTAGAGTCCCAAAGCAATGGTTGGAAGGATGGAGCTAGACAGCAGTTGGAGCAGCTATGAGGCCCTGCAGAACTGCAGTGGCAAAGCCTGCCCTGGATTTAGAGTAGAGTGGCAGATGATAATGCTTTGTAAAGGTGTGCACTGAACTCCAAGTAGCTGCCTCTAAAATGTCCCTGGTTGGTACTCCCCTTTAGTGGCTGCAGCTCTGGTGGAATGTGGCCTAATGCCCTTAGGCACTGGCTTGCCATGGTGTAAATAGCAGAAATGAATGCAGTGGCCTAACCACTTAGAAATACTCTGCTTTCAGATAGTCTTTCCTTGTGATCCTGCAGCATATGCCACTAGAAATTGCCCTGTCTTCCTGAAGGCTTTGGTTCTGTCCAAGTAGAATCTAAGCTGTCTGTGTATGCCCAAAGAATGCAGAATTCTCTCCCCCTTGTTCTGTGGTTTTGGGTAAAAAGTTGGCAGATGAACAGTTTCGTTAAGAGCCACACTGGACACCACTTTAGGCATAAATGTTGGATTTGTCCTCAGGGAGACCCTGTCTGGATGAAAAATGATAAAAGGTTCCACAGCCATGAGCGCCTGTAGCTCTGAAACTCGTCTTGCTGAAGTAATTCCTAGGAGCAGAGCTGTTTTCCAAGATAAAAACTTTATATTAGCAGTAGCCGCTGGCTCAAAAGGAGGCAGGGTGAGCTTTTCCAAGACATAGCTGAGGTCCCATGCAGGTATTGGTAATCGCCTTGGAGGCCTTAAAATTTTGGCTCCTCTGAGGTACTGGTTTCATAAAGGATGAGAAAATAGTGGTGGCTCTGTATTGTAATGAGCCAAAATGGCAGAGCCATGAATTTTAATTGATGAAAACGATAGGCCTTTGTCCAGCATCTCAGTTAAGTATTGCAAAATCTGAGGAATGTTTGGGACAGTTGTATCAGTTCCTTGTGCCTGGTTCCAAGCACAGAATCTTTTCCATTTTCCAGCATAAGACATTCTAGTACTAGGCCTTCTGGCTTCCAGACTGACATCCATCACAGCTTTACTGAGGGGTGTTTTTTGTATGACTACATTATCTGCCATGCTGCCAAGTTTAATGTCCTGAGTTTGCTGTGCAGGATCTGATTGTTTTGCTGAGACAGTAGACGAGGTATTTGAGGTAAAGACCAAGCTGGGTATAATGACAAGTTCCTTAGGATTGGATACCAGTACTGGCGTGGCCAGTCTGGGGCAATCAGTATCATCTTTGGCTTCTCCTGTCTGACCTTTAGGAGTACCTTGGGGGAGGAGAGGCAGTGGGAGAAAGGCATATACTGATAGGTTTTCCCAGTTGAAAGACAGGGTGTCCACTTTCCATGCTTGTCTGTGATAAGTCTTTGTGCAGAATCTTTTTAGTTGGTAATTTGAAAAAGATCTGTGTCCGAGCATCCCCATTTCCTTGTTATCATACTGAAGACTTGTGGATCCAGCTTCCACACGTGGGGATCCATGAGGTTTCTGCTTAGTTCGTCTGCCAGAGTATTTTCCTTTCCTGGCAGGAATTGTGCTTGTAAATGTATTTGGTAAGTCAAAGCTGTGTCCCACAAGGTCATGGCTAGTCTGCAAAGGGGGTAAGAATGTGTGCCGCCCTGCTTGTTTATATACCACATGACCGTTGCGTTGTCTGTCTTTATCAGTAGTTGTCCTGGATGAAGTAGGTCCTTCAAGGCTGTCAGGGCATTTTGAACAGCTAGCATCTCTTTTTGATTTATATGTAGATGCATTTGGTTTGAGGACCATGCTCCCTGAATGCATCTTCCTGCCATGTGGTCCCCCCAGGCATAATCTGATGCATCCGTTGTTAGTGTCTGCCTGGCTGAAGGTAATGTGAATGGCTGCCCCTTGTTCTGGTGACAAGCCTTTGCCCACCATCGAAATTCCTGTTGCAGGCAGGGAATGAGAGTAATGATTGTTTCCAGGCTGTGGCAATGTTGAGTCCAAACACTTTTTAGGTACCATTGAAGTTTCCTCATATGCAGTCTTGCATATGGAATTAGTAGGATGCAGGATGCCATGAAGCCCAAAGCCTGCAGAATTTTTCTTGCAGATAACTAGGCCTTTGTTGCTAACATTTTGAAAAAGGTAGTCAGTTGCCTTTGTTTGTTTGGCGTGAGATAAGCCATCTGGGCAGTTGTATTCAAGCTTGCACCCAGGAATATTATCTCTTGAGAGGGTACTAGTTTTGATTTCTTTTTGTTGACTGTGTACCCTAAGTATGTTAGAAGTCTTTTCACAAAAGACAGATGTTGAAGAAGAATATCCTTGTTCTCTGCTTGAATGAGACAGTCGTCCAATTAAGGATATATTTGTATTCTTCGTCTGCAGAATGCAATTACTGGTGCCAGGCACTTTGTAAAGACCCTGGGCGCAGTAGATAAGCCAAAGGGCAGTGCAGAGAATTGGTAATGCATTGAACCAGCCTTGAATCTGAGGAATCTTCTGCATGATTGTCTGACTGGAACATGCAGGTATGCCTCTTTTAGGTCTAAAGCCACAAGCCAAGCATTCTTGCCCAGCATGGGCAGAAGCTGCTGCAAAGTCAACATTTTGAATTTTGGAATATCCAGGAATGTGTTCAGAATAGATAGGTCCAGTATCGGCCTCAAGCCTTGTCCTTTCTGGGTACCAAGAACAGTCTAGAGTAAAATCCTTGTCCCTGCTCTTGCTCTGGTACTTGTTGAATGGCCCCCATGTCCATGAGGGATGAGACTTGTTTTTGTGCCTCTGCCCATTGATTTTTTGGCAGATCTGGACAGCCGTTTGCCTTTGGCAGAGTATGGAAATGGAACTTGTAGCCTTGTGGCACTATATTTAGAACCCACTTGTCCTGGGTTATAATTTTGAGTAAAAAGTGCTAATTTTCCCCCTAAGGGTGCTGCCAGTAGGTAAGTGCTTGGTGCAGGTAGGGGGAAGTCATTGGGACTGTTTCCTATATGTTTGAGATTTATCCTCTCCAAATTTGGAGGTAGATGCACCCCATTGCTTTGACCTGTATGAACCCTGTGCCTGGGATCTGCCTCTAGGGTGTCTGGATCTGCCCCTTTGAGGTCTGTCTGACACAGGAAAGGACCAATTTTTTGTAGGCCAGTGCCTACTAAACCTAGGTGGCTGTACTTGTAAAAGATCTTTAACAGTTTGCATAGATTTAGCTTTGTCCTCCATTTTCTTTAACACCTCTTCTGCCTTAACACCAAACAAAGTATCATGCTGTAAAGGTGCATCTAGTTTTTGTTCCTTTAACCAAGCATGCCACCTAATTACAGAACCCGTAACTGTGGCCCTGCAGGAGGCCTCCAAAGAATCAAAACCACATTGCAAAGTATGCTTTCCAACTTGTTCAGCTGCATGCAATAAATCCTGCATTTCCTTGTTTTCTGCACATTCAGAGTTTAACATTTTCTGTTTAAGCAATCCCATGACATGTTGCTGATATTTGAGCATATGAAACTGACAGTCTAAGGCCCTTATAGCCAAAGTTGCAGATGTGTAAACATTTTTCCCCATCTATCCAGTGCACTTGAATCTCTGTCTGAGGGGGTTGGGTTTTTTGCAGTGGAAGCCTCAACTCCCTTTGGACCCTGTGAAATAGTTTCTGGGTCAGCAGCAGGGTTTTTAAAAATAAATTTGTGAGAGTCAGGAACCCTGTAATATCTGTCAGGCTTAACAGGAGCTGGGGGTAAGGAGTCAGGGGTTAGACTAGACTCCGTAAACACATCATCTACAATGTCCAACACAGGTGGGATGGCTAGAGGCCTGTGCTGAGGTAGTAAAAGGAAATCCCTGAGCCTCTTTTTAGATTCAGAAAAATCTTGGCTCTCCCAGTGGAAATTCTCCCTCATGGTATGCAAGGTTTCCCCGAAGGAATAGTCCTCAGGAGGAGATGCTGAAGGTATAGATTCTTCAGCATCAGAATCCTCATAGGGGGGAAGAGAATATTCCTGATCAGAAGAAGAATCAGAAGAAATAGAAACCTGATCTGAAGATTCATAGTCAGTCTCTTGCCTAGGCCTCATCAGGAGGGGGATGGGAACCCCTGATCAAGGTAATCAAGTCTTCGGCCATTTTGAGCATCTGTTTTTTGGGCATAGAGGCCTGTCCACGTGGCTCTTGAGTTTGTTTCCTTGCTTTAGAAGGTGCTTTAGTCTTTGCCTTTGAAGCTGAAGTTGTTTTAATGTAAAGATGTTTAGGTCTGAATACACCCTCAGAAGCCAGTACCTGCACAGCGGCTCCGGACCCATCTGAGGGATTAGCGTCCGAGGCTCCAATACCTTGAGTATCCAGCGGCATGGCCGACTCCACGTGGGAGTTGGTAGCGGGCTGCGACTCTAAAGTAGCGGGCATCAGGGGCTGCGAAAGCGCCTCACTGAGAATCAGCAACTGGCTTAGGAGAAGCTTCTTCGTCGGTTTTGGGTCTCGGTTGTTTTTCTCTATCCTTTTCTTTGCGTTTTTTGTGAACTCCGGTAGTCGGATGGCAATCCGATGACATTTCAGGATAATTAAGCCAGCGTCCAAAAAAGTTTAAAGCAAAATCATACTGATGCTTAATAGTGCATTGGTTAAATCTAGCACAAAACCGACAACCAGTAACATTGTGATCAGGGTCTAGGCAAGGAATACAGTAAGAATGAAAGTCGTTATGAGGTATTTGCTTTCCACAAGAAATACAATTATTAACTTTTTCTGACATCGGTCTGGAGCAAGAAAAAAGTTTCCCCAATGGGGTACTTAGCTTTATTGAAGACTTCGGATCTGAAACTCGAAGACGAAAATCTCAGGAGTCGGCCGACCGGCACTTGCAAACTGCTTCTACTTCGGGCACCGCGTGGCAAGAAAGACTGAAGAAAATGGCGTTGGCTGCTTCTTTTATACCCCTGACGACCTGACATCAGGGAAGGGGTGACAGCAACCGACACAGGACCCAAAACTTTGGAATTCAGGCTGGCTGAGGGCAACCTTCCAGAAGGATTACCCAAATGTAATGACTGCAACAGTGAAACACAAAGAAAGTACAGTTTTGTACCTACCATAAATGTAGATGTTCGAAGATCCACATTGCTGCAGTCCTAACACTTGGGTAGTCCGCTGTCCTCGGTCGGCCCGAATATCAGAGTATAAGGCTGACGTCGGTCAAGGCGCATTTGACTGACATCAGAACGTCAGGGTACAAATGCGCATGACCGACGTCATATCCTCAGTCTTTTCTTGCCCCAGATGTCAGAAGACCCTAAAAAGAAAGGTCAAAACCCATAGACAACAACCAAACAACCAACCAACCTAACACAAAAAATATGTACAAAATATACAATATATACAATATACCTCAGATTGATAACCCAGCCCACACAACCGCCTCAAACTACAGAGGGAAGGAGGGAGGGTATTGGACTGCAGCAATGTGGATCTTCGAACATCTACATTTATGGTAGGTACAAAACTGTACTATGTTCTTCATCTCACATTGCTGCAGTCCTAACACTTGGGTAGAATCCCAAAGCAGAGGTAAGGGAGGATGGCTAAACTATAATGAAGCAGGCGCTGCCAAAATGCCCTGCAACACAGCAGTGGCAACACCAGCCCTGGATTTAGAGTACAGTGGAAGGTGGTAATGCCTAGAGAAAGTATGCACTGAACTCCAAGTAGCTGCCTCCAAAATATCCTTAGTTGCCACCCCCCTCAAAAAAGCTGTTGAAGTGGCAGTAGCCCTAGTGGAATGAGGCCTAATCCCAGCTGGAATCTCTTTGCCATGATGGGAATAACAGAAAGCAATGCAAAACCCAATCCACTTAGAAATAGTTTGTTTTGACACGGGCTTGCCCTGAGAACACAAAGCAAAAGAAACTAATAACTGCTGAGACTGCCTGAACCCTTTAGTTCTGTCCAAATAATATCTCAACTGCCTGTGTACATCCAAAGTGTGCAAAATCTTTTCCCCTTTATTTTGGGGATTTGCATAAAAAGTAGGCAAATGAATAGTTTGGTTTAAAGCCACACTAGAGACCACTTTAGGCATAAAGGAAGGATTAGTACGTAAAGATGCCCTATCCTTATGGAAAATTAAGAAAGGCTCAACTGCCATAAGGGCCTGCAATTCAGAAACCCTTCTTGCAGAGGTAATGGCCAACAAAAAAGCAGTCTTCCATGACAAATATTTCAACTCAGCAGTAGCTGCAGGCTCAAAAGGTTGTAGAGTGAGTTTCTCCAACACAAAATTGAGATCCCAAGCAGGAGTAGGAGCTCTTCGTGGGGGTCTTATATTCTTTGCCCCTCTAAGAAATTGCTTGAACAAAGGCTGAGAAAACAATGGTGGGTCACAGTCGTAGTGAGCTGAAATTGCTGCAGCATGAATCTTAATAGAAGAGAAGGACAAACCTTTGTCCAATAACTCAGTAAGATATTGAAGAGCCACACTTAAATTAGGCTCAGAAACATCCAATTCTTTTGCTGCACTCCAAAATAAAAATCTCTTCCATTTATCTGCGTACACTTTCCTTGTACTAGGCCTTCTAGCTTCCAAAATCACATTCAAAACTTGTTGTGGAAGATGAGACCCTCTATGGTTCAAAACAGAATATGCCAGGCTGTTAGGTGAAGAGAGTGAAGTTTGACATGGAGCAAATGACTGTCCTCCTGGGACAACAGGTGTGGAATCAAAGGCAAAGGCCATGGAGGCTTCCGTACTAGACTTCTCAGTAATGGGTACCAGTGCTGTCGAGGCCAATCTGGAGCTATCAAAATCATCCTTGGCTTGTCCTGTCTGACCTTCAGAAGTACCTTTGGGAGGAGAGGCAGAGGTGGAAAGGCATACACATGAAGACTTTTCCAACTGAAAGAAAGAGCATCCACTTTCCAGGCTGTGGGATGAAACCTTTTCGTGCAAAACTTTGGCAGCTGGTGGTTTAGTGGAGAAGCGAACAGATCTATGTCTGGAGTTCCCCATGACACTGTCAATTTCTGAAATACATGAAGATCCAGTTTCCACCGTGGGGATCCATGATTTGCCTGCTTAATACATCTGCTAAGGAGTTCTGTGCTCCCGGCAGAAACCTTGCCTGAAGATTTAGTTGCAAACTGAGAGCAGTCTCCCACAAAATCATTGCTTGCCTGCATAGAGGATAAGAATGTGTTCCCCCTTGCTTGTTGATGTACCACATGACAGTTGTGTTGTCTGTTAGAATCAACACCTGCCCTGGAAGAAGTAAATCCTTGAAAGCTATTAATGCAAACTGGACTGCTAACATCTCCTTCAAGTTGATATGTAGATGCTGTAGTCTGACAGGCCACTTGTCTTGTATCCACTTTCCATTTAGATGAGTTCCCCAAGCTTTGTCTGAGGCATCTGTCGTTAAAATCTGACTCGCCTCTGGCCGGGTCACAGAGAGTCCCTTGTTTAGGTGACATTCCTGAGCCCACCACAAAAATTCCTTTCGAATGCAAGGTATTATATGAATGACAGTGTCTAGATCCTGGCAGTGCTGTGTCCATACATTTTTGAGATACCATTGCAGCTTCCTCATATGCAGTTTGGCATTGGGAAGCACCAGAATACAAGATGCCATGAACCCTAAGGCTTGAAGGACTGTCCTTGCAGTCAGCCCGGACTGAAGAGATAGTTGATGGAAGTACAAGGAAAGATTCTTTTGTTTGTCCGGGGTTAAAAAGGCCATCTGGGATGCTGTATTCAGTCTTACACCCAGAAAGCACATGTCTTGAGAGGGTACTAGACTGGACTTTATTTCGTTCACAGAATACCCCAGGCATCTTAGCACTGCTATCACATATTCCAAATGATGAAGAAGCTCGTCCCTTCCTTGAGCCAGAATCAGGCAATCGTCCAAATAAGGATAGATCTGTATTCCTTTTAGCCTGAAGAAAGCTATCACTGGAGCCAGAACCTTCGTGAATACTCTGGGCGCAGTAGATAAGCCAAAGGGCAATGCAGAGAACTGATAGTGAGAAGTCCCAGTCCGAAAACGGAGATATTTCCTGCAACTTAGTCTGATAGGAACATGGAGGTAAGCCTCCTTGAGATCCAAAGTTACCATCCAGTGATCCTTGCCCAGCAGAGGTAAAAGCTGTTGTAACGTCAACATTTTGAACTTGGGAATGTCCAGATAAGTGTTGAGGATAGATAAATCCAAAATTGGTCTCCACGTGTTCCCCTTTTTTGGTACCAGGAACAGGCGAGAATAAAATCCTAGGCCCCTTTCTGGCATAGGAACCGGCTGTATGGCCCCTAATTGGAGTAACAGAAAAATTTGCTTTTGAGCCTCTATTCTTTGTTGAGGAGGAATGTCTGGCATGCCTTTGAAAGGAGGCAAGGTATGGAAATAAAACCTGTAGCCGTGGTGTATGATATCCAATACCCATCTGTCTTGGGTAATTAAACTCCAATTTTCTTTGAAAAGTGCCAACCTTCCTCCCAAAGGTGCTGCCAGGCGAGAGGGTTCTGGCAGCTGAAAAGGTAGGTCATTGGGTCTGCTTACGAAAGGACTGACCCCTGCCCTCACCCGAAGACTGTGCAGGAGAACTCCCTGTTCTAGGCCTGAAAGAGCCCTGACCTCTGCCCCTGCCACGTCTAGATCTACCCCTAGACTGGGAATCATAAGAAGGATCGTCCACCCCTTAGTAGGCCAATTTCTACTAAACTTAGGAGGCTGAACCTGCAAGAAATCTTTAACAGTCTGCATAGACTTAGCCTTGTCCTCCATTTTCTTTAAAACTGCCTCAACAGGAGAACCAAACAAGACATCAGATTGTAAAGGAGCATCCAAAATCCTTGTTTTAACATGGTCAGATAAATTTTGATCCCTCAGCCAGGCATGCCTGCGAAGAACTGACCCAGTGGCAGCCACCCTAGACGAGGCCTGTACAGCATCAAAACCACATTGCAAAGAATGCTTACTAACCTGTTCAGAAACATGCACTAAATCTTGTAACTCTTTACAATCAATACCTTCCGCCAGAGCATCAACCTTAGACTTCAATTGCGAAAGGAGATAATTTTGATATTTCAACATGTGAAACTGGCAATTCAAAGCTCTCATGGCTAGAGTGGAAGAAGTATAAACTTTCTTACCCCACCTATCCAAGGCCCTGGCCTCTTTATCTGCAGGAACCGGATTCTTGACAACAGAAGCCTTAACACCCTTAGGCCCCTGGCTAACAGTTTCTGGGTCTGCCCTAGGACTCTTAAAAAGATACTTATGAGCTTCAGGCACCCTGTAATACCTATCTGGCTTAACAGGCGCAGGAGGCAAAGAATCAGGATTAAGAGAAGCCTCTGCAAACACATCTTCCACCACATTCAGAACAGGAGGAATAGCCAAAGGCCTATGCTGGGGTAAAAACAAAAATTCCCTAAGCCTTTTCCTGGAATCAGAGAAATCCTGACCTTCCCACTTAAAATGCTCCCTCATGGAATGGAGAGTCTCTGAAAAAGAAAAATCCTCAGGAGGAGAAGCAGAAGGAGTAGAATCATCCACATCAGAATCAGAATAAGGAGAATACTCCTGCAAGTCTTCAGCCGAAGACTCGGACACATCCGAAGCCTGCTCATAATCCCCCAACACTGGTTCCATCCTAGGCCTCTTATCAGGAGGGGGCATAGAGCCTCTAATCAAAGTAATTAAATCTTCTGCCATTTTAAGCATGTGCTTCTTGGGCACAGAACCTGAAGAACTAGGAGTGACACCCACAGAAGCTAAACTAGACCTGCCCCTAGGAGAAGACTTGGAGACAGAAGGAGAGGGCCTAGACACCTTAGGAAGGGAGGGGAGTACAGTAATCTGAGAAGCCCCTACAGCCTGACCTGCCTCCTGGGAGGCCACATCCTGTAAAAGTAAAGTTTCTCCCTGGGACTCCAGAGAGGCCTCCGTCGGAACCACCGGTTCCACTGACGCCTCTAAAGAACCGGCGTCCGGTTCGGACGACTCCTCTAACCTAGGTTTGACTGCCTTGTCTTTACGCTTCTTTGAGGAAGCCGGCGTCGGAGTATCCGACGGCATATTGTAATTGCAACGCTTCCCAAAGACCAACCTGGCACAATCTAATCTTCGCTTAATAGTGCGCTTATTGAACCTAGCACAAAAGCGACACCCAACAACGTCGTGCTCAGGCCCCAAACAAGGTATACACAAATTATGGTAATCCCTATGCGGTATCTGTTTCCCACAAGAAATACAGTTATTCACTTTTTCTGACATCCGGTAAATCACTGAGGCAAGAAAAAAACAAAATATTCCCCAACGGGGTACTTAACCAACTCTGACTTCGGTCTGAAACTCCGAATTTGAAAAATTTCAGAACGCCGAACGGCACTTGCAACACTGCTTCTGCATCGGACCATGCGGCAAAAAAGACTGAGGATATGACGTCGGTCATGCGCATTTGTACCCTGACGTTCTGATGTCAGTCAAATGCGCCTTGACCGACGTCAGCCTTATACTCTGATATTCGGGCCGACCGAGGACAGCGGACTACCCAAGTGTTAGGACTGTAGCAATGTGAGATGAAGAACATCATCTGCAGAAGCAAAACCAGCCCTGGATTTAGAAAACAAAAGTAGACTATAATGCTTTGTGAAAGTATGGACAGAAGACCAAGTAGCTGCTTCTAGAATGTGCTTAGTAGGCACACCTCTCAGAAAAGCTGCAGAAGTAGAGACTGCTCTAATAGAATGGGTCCTAATACCCTGAGGGGGAACCTTCCCATGCTGCAGGTAACAAAAGTGAATACAATGAGCAATCCATTTGGAGATAGTTTGTTTTGAAATAGCTTTACCCTGAGCCCCAGGAACAAAACTAACCAAATACTGTTCAGATTTTCGAAAGGATTTAGTCCTAAGTAAAATCTCAGCTGTCTATACACATCAAGAGAGTGCAGAATCCTTTCCCCTTTATTCTGGGGATTGTTGAAAAATGTAGGCAGGTGAATAGACTGGTTAAGGGTTAAACTGGAAACTACCTTAGGCATAAAGGAGGAATTAGTTCTCAGAGAAACCCGGTCTGAATGAAAAACAATGAAAGGTTCTACTGCCATTAAGGCTTGCAGCTCTGGTACCCTTCTGGCTGAAGTAACAGCCAAAAGAAAAGCAGTCTTCCAGGATAGAAACTTCAAATCTGCAGAGGAAGCTGGTTCAAAGGGAAGCAGAGTAAGTTTTTCCAGGGCAAAATTAAGATCCCAAGCAGGAGTAGGAGCCCTTCTGGGAGGTCTAAGATTGCTAGCTCCCCTCAGGAACTGCTTCATCAAGGGGTGAGAAAAAATGGGTTGCTCAAAAGAACAATGAGCCGAAATTGCTGAAGCGTGAATTTTGATTGAAGAAATTTATCTGCATAGGAGTTTCTGGTGTTAGGCCTCCTGGCCTCATGAAGAACTTCAACCACCTGTTGGGAAAGATTTAAAGTATTAGCCAGGCAGTTAAATGCAGAGCTTGAAGATGAGGATGAAGGAACTTTCCTCCTTCCTGAACCAACAGATCTGGTACCAGGGGAAGATGCCAAGGCTGAGCATGGGAAAGGCTGCAAAGGAGGGGATATCAACGATGCCTGGACCAATCTGGAGCCATCAGAATAGCCTTTGTTTTTTCGTCCCTTATCTTTAGCAGAACTCTGGGAAGAAGAGGCAAAGGAGGGAATGCACAAACTGAGAGATGTGTCCATGGGAAGGACAACACGTCCATTCTCCAAGCTTTGTTGTGAGACTCCCTGGTGCAGAAGGTTGGAAGGAGATGATTGGTGTGAGAGGAGAAAAGATCCACTTGTGGGGTGCCCCAATGCTGAGTAATAAAATAGAAAATGACCTTGTTCAGTTGCCATTCGTGAGGATCCAGAACATGTCTGCTCAAATGATCCGCCAAGAAGTTTAGCCTCCCTTGAAGATACTGGGGTATTAGATGTAAGCTCATGGATGCTGCTATGGAACATAGTCGCATGCTTTGTCTGCACAAGGGGTAAGAGTGAGCCCCCCCTGCTTGTTGATGTACCACATGACTGTGGTATTGTCTGTCCTGATCAGGAGAGTCCCAGGGTAGAGTAGGTCCTTGAAGGTCAGCAAGACCTGCTGCAATCAATTCTTTTAAGTTTATGTGCAGATGAATCTGCTGGGAGCTCCAAGTCCCCTGTATGCCCCTGCCTTCCAGATGAGCCCCCCCCCCCCATGCAAAATCTGAGGCGTCTGTGGTGAGAGTCTGGCTGGCAGGTGGTGGGCGGAAAGGCAGACCCTTGTTCTGAGAACAGGCTGTCGCCCACCAGAGGAACTCCATTTATAGACAGGGAATTAGGGAGAGAATCAAGTCTAAGTCTTGTGTGTGTTGACACCAAAGATTCTTGAGGTACCACTGAAGTTTTCTCATATGCAGCCTTGCATAGGAGATCATCAAAATACATGACGCCATGAACCCCAGTGCTTGCAGGAATTGTCTTGCAGAGAGCTGGGTCATGCTTGCCAAGTTCATGAAGTAAGACGAAAGATCTTCTTGCTTCTGTTGAGGGAGGAATACCATCTGGGTGGCTGTATTCAGACTCGCTCCCAGGAAAACAATCTCCCTTGTCGGAACCAAATTTGACTTCTTTTCATTGAGTGTGTAACCCAAAGAGGTGAGAATGTTCTTCACGAAATCCAAATCCTTTTCTAGTTGTTCTGGGGAGTTTACTTGAATGACACAGTCATCCAGGTAAGGATAAATATGAATGTTTCTCTGCCTGCAAAAAGCAATAATTGGAGCCAGGCACTTCGTAAAAACTCTGGGAGCAGTAGATAAGCCAAAGGGCAGTGCAGAGAACTGAAAGTGTTTCTCCCCAGCTCTGAAGTGAAGGAACTGCCTGCAACTTTCCCTTATTGGGATATGCAGATAAGCCTCCTTGAGAACCAAAGTTACCAGCCATGAATCCTTGCCCAGCATTGGTAGTAACTGTTGAAGGGTGAGCTTCCTGAATATGCTAATCACCAGAGAAGTGTTTAGAATAGACAGATCCAGAAAGGGGCGCCAGGTGCCCCCTTTCTTGGGTACCAGAAAAAGTCTTGAATAAAAACCTAGGCCTGCCTGATTTGCAGGAACTGTCTCTATTGCCCCCATAGTCAGTAGAGAAGAAATCTGAATTTCTACCTCTGCCCTGAGAGTTCTGGCTATGTCTGGGTACCCTAGCAGAACAGGGAAGGTGTGAAAATAAAAAGTACAGTTTTGTACCTACCATAAATGTAGATGTTCGAGGATCCCCATTGCTGCAGTCCTTACTATTGGGTATAGTCCGCGTCCAGTCGGCCCGAATACCAGAGTATAAGGCTGACGTCGGTCAGAGCGCATTAGACTGACGTCAGTACGTCAGGGTACTAATGCGCATGACCGACGTCATATCCTCAGTCTTTTCTTGCCCCAGATGTCAGAAGACCCTAAAAAGACAAGGCCCAAAATACCTGCACCAAAAATATGTACAATATATACAAGAATATATACAAAAATATAAGCATGTAACCTCACCTACACAACCACCCCTAAACACAGAGGGAAGGAGGGAGGTAACTTCGACTGCAGCAATGGGGATCCTTGAACATCTACATTTATGGTAGGTACAAAACTGTACTATGTTCTTCGTTCCCCATTGCTGCAGTCCTTACTATTGGGTAGAATCCCAAAGCAGAGGTAAGGGAGGCTGGCAAATCATAAAGAAGCAGGAGCTGACAACATGCCTTGCAAAACAGCTGTGGCAAAACCAGCCCTAGACTTAGAGTAGATAGGAAGGTGATAATGCTTAGAGAAAGTATGCACTGAACTCCAAGTAGCTGCTTCCAAAATATCCTTAGTTGGCACCCCTTAGAAATGCTGTTGAAGTGGCAGTAGCCCTAGTGGAATGAGGCCTAATCCCAGCTGGAATCTCCTTGCCATGATGGGAATAACAAAATGCAATGCAAAAGCCAATCCACCTAGAAATAGTTTGTTTTGACACAGGCTTGCCCTGTGAACTCAAAGCAAAAGAAACAAACAACTGCTGAGACTGCCTGAAATCCTTAGTCCTGCTTAAATAATAACGCAATTGCCTGTGTACATCTAAAGTGTGCAAAATCTTTTCCCCTTTATTTTGGGGTCTGCATAAAAAGTAGGCAAATGAATAGTTTGGTTTAAAGCCACACTAGAAACCACCTTAGGCATAAAGGAAGGATTAGTACGTAATGATACCCTATCCTTATGGAAAATCAAAATGGCTCTACTGCCATAAGGGCCTGCAACTCAGACACCCTTCTTGCAGAAGTAATAGCCAACAGAAAAGCAGTCTTCCATGACAAGTATTTCAATTCAGCAGTAGCCGCAGGCTCAAAGGTTGTAGAGTAAGTTTTCCAACACAAAATTGAGATCCCAGGCAGGAGTAGGAGCTCATGGGGGTCTTATATTCTTTGCCCCTCTAAGAAACTGCTTGAACAAAGGATGCGAAAACAATGGTGGGTCACAATCATAGTGAGCTGAAATTGCTGCAGCATGAATCTTAATGGAAGAGAAGGACAAACCTTTGTCCAATAACTCAGTAAGATATTGAAGAGCCACACTCAAATTAGGCTCAGAAACCTGCAAATTCTTTGCTGTACTCCAAAATAAAAATCTCTTCCATTTGTCTGCGTACACTTTCCTTGTACTAGGTCTTCTAGCTTCCATAATCACATTTAAAACTTGTTGAGGAAGTTGAGACCTGCTGTGTTTCAACACAGAATATGCCAGGCTGTTAGATGAAGAGAGTGAAGCTTGACATTGAGCAGATGACCATCCTTCTGAGATAACAGATGAGGAATCAGAGGTAAAGGCCATGGAGGCTTCCTTACCAGACTCCGTAGTAGTGGGTACCAGTGTTGCGAGGCCAATCTGGAGCTATCAAAATCATCCTTGGCCTGTCTTGTCTGACCTTTAATAGTACCTTTGGAAGAAGAGGCAGAGGAGGAAAGGCATACACATGAAGGTTTTTCCAACTGAAAGACAGAGCATCCACTTTCCAAGCTGTGTGATGAAACCCCTTTGTGCAATACTGTGGCAGCTGGTGGTTTAGTGGAGAAGCGAACAGATCTATGTCTGGAGTTCCCCATGACACTGTCAATTTTGAAATACATGAAGATCCAGTTTCCACTCGTGGGGATCCATGATTTGTCTGCTTAACACATCTGCTAAGGAGTTCTGTGCTCGGCAGAAACCTTGCCTGAAGAGTTAGTTGCAAGCTTAGCAGTCTCCCATAAAATCATTGCTTGCCTGCATAGAGGATAAGAATGTGTTCCCCCTTGCTTGTTGATGTACCACATGACAGTTGTGTTGTCTGTTAGAATCAACACCTGCCCTGGAAGAAGTAACTCCTTGAAAGCCACTAATGCAAACTGGACTGCTAACATCTCCTTCATGTTGATATGTAGATGCTGTAGTCTGGCAGGCCACTTGTCTTGTATCCACTTTCCATTTAGATGAGCTCCCCAAGCAATGTCCGAGGCATCTGTCGTTAAAATCTGACTCGCCTCTGGCCGGGTCACAGAGAGTCCCTTGTTTAGGTGACATTCCTGAGCCCACCACAAAAATTCTTTTGAAGGCAAGGTATTATTTGAATGACAGTGTCCAAATCCTGGCAGTGCTGTGTCCATACATTTTGAGATACCATTGTAGCTTCCTCATATGCAGTTTGGCATTGGGAAGCACCAGAATACAAGATGCCATGAACCCTAATGCTTGAAGGACTGTCCTTGCAGTCAGCACGGACTGATGAGATAGTTGATGGAAGTAAAGTGATAAACTCTTTTGTTTGTCCGGGGTTAAAAGGCCATCTGGGCTGCTGTATTCAGTCTCACACCCAGAAAGCACATGTCTTGAGAGGGTACTAGACTGGACTTTATTTCGTTCACAGAATACCCTAGGCATCTTAGCACTGCTATAACATATTCCAGATGCTGTAGAAGGTCTTCTTTTCTTGAGCCAGAATCAGGCAGTCGTCCAAGTAAGGATAGATTTGAATTCCTTGAAGCCTGAAGTAAGCTATCACTGGAGCCAGAACCTTTGTGAATACTCTGGGCGCAGTAGATAAGCCAAAGGGCAATGCAGAGAACTGATAATGAGAATTTCCAGCTCGAAACCGCAGATACTTCCTGCAACTTAGCCTTATAGGCACATGAAGGTAAGCTTCCTTGAGATCTAAAGTTACCATCCAGTGATCTTTGCCCAGCAGAGGTAACAGCTGTTGTAACGTCAACATCTTGAACTTGGGAATGTCCAGATAAGTGTTGAGGAGAGATAAATCCAAAATTGGTCTCCACGTGTTCCCCTTCTTTGGTACTAGGAACAGGCGAGAATAAAATCCTAGGCCCCTTTCTGATACAGGGACTGGCTGAATGGCCCCCATCTGGAGTAACTGAGAAACTTGCTTGTGAGCCTCTTTTCTTTGTGGAGGAGGAACGTCTGGCATGCCTTTGAAAGGGGGCATTGTATGGAAATAAAATCTGTAACCGTGGTGAATGATATCCAACACCCATTTGTCTTGAGTAATTAAATCCCAATTTTCTTTGAAAAGAGACAGTCTTCCTCCCAAAGGAGCTGCCAGACGAGAATCTACTGGCAGCTGAAAAGGCAGGTCATTGGGTCTGTTTACGAAAGGACTGGCCCCTGCCCTCACCAGAAGTTTGAGCAGGTGAACTCCCTGTTCTAGGCCTAAAAGAAGCTTGAGCCCTGCCCCTACCACGTCTAGACCTACCCCTAGACTGGGAATCATAAGCAGGATATGTCCACCCCTTAGCAGGCCAATTTCTACTAAACTTCGGTGGCTGCACCTGCAAAAAATCTTTAACAGTTTGCATAGACTTAGCTTTGTCCTCCATTTTCTTTAAAACTGCTTCCACAGGTGATCCAAACAACACATCAGACTGTAAAGGAGCATCCAAAATCCTTGTCTTAACATGCTCAGCTAAATTCTGATCCCTCAACCAGGCATGCCTGCAAAGAACAGAACTAGTGGCAGCCACCCTCGAGGAGGCCTGTACAGCATCAAAACCACATTGCAAAGAATGCTTACCCACTTGTTCAGACACATGAACCAAATCCAGCAACTCTTTACACTCAATACCTTCCGCCAAAGCATCCACCTTAGATTTCAATTGTGAAAGGAGATAATTCTGATATTTTAGCATGTGAAACTGACAATTCAACGCTCTCATGGCTAGAGTGGAAGAAGTATACACTTTCTTTCCCCACCTATCCAAAGCCCTTGCCTCTTTATCAGTGGGAACAGGATTTTTAACCACAGAAGCCTTAACACCTTTAGGCCCCTGAGAAACAGTTTCTGGGTCCGCCCTAGGACTCTTAAACAAATACTTATGAGCTTTGGGCACCCTATAATACCTATCCGGTTTAACAGGAGCAGGAGGCAAAGAGTCAGGGTTCAGGGAAGCCTCTGCAAAAACATCTTCCACCACATTCAATACAGGAGGAATAGCTAAGGGCCTATGCTGGGGTAAAAACAAGAATTCCCTAAGCCTTTTCCTGGAATCAGAGTAATCCTGGCCTTCCCATTTAAAGTGCTCCCTCATGGAATGCAGAGTCTCTGAAAATGAGAAATCCTCAGGAGGAGAAGCTGTAGGAGTGGAATCATCCACATCAGAATCAGAATAAGTAGGATACTCCTGCAAGTCTTCCGCAGAAGACTCTGAAGCCTCTGAACACTGTTCAAAACTATCAAACTCCTGTTCCACCCTAGGCCTCTTATCAGGAGGGGGCATAGAACCTCTAATCATAGTAATCAAATCTTCTGCCATTTTAAGCATATGTTTCTTAGGTACAGAACCCGAAATGCTAGGAGAAGCCCCCACTGAAGCTGAACTTGGCCTACCTCTCAAAGAAGTTTTGGCAACAGAAGGAGAGGCTCTAACTACCTTGGGAAGAGAGGGAAGAACAGTTACCTGAGAAGCCCCCTCAGCCTGGCCTACCTCCTGAGAAGGCACATCCTGTAACAGTAAAGTTTCTGCCTGAGACTCCATGGAAACTCCTGGCAAAACCTCAGGCTCCACCGAGCCTTCTAAAGAACCGACGTCCGGGACTGCCGGTTCATCAACCCTAGGCTTCGCTGTTTTATCCTTGCGCTTCTTGACGGCGGCGCCGGAGCATCCGACGGCATTTTATAATTGCAACGCTTCCCAAACACTAACCTGGCACAGTCTAACCTCCTCTTAATAGTGCGTTTGTTAAACCTAGCACAAGAGCGGCAACCAACAACGCCGTGCTCAGGCCCTAAACAAGGTATACACAAGGTATGGTAATCCCTATGAGGTATCTGTTTCCCACAAGAAATACAGTTATTCACTTTTTCTGACATCCGGTTAAATACTGAGGCAAGAAAAACCAAAATGTTCCCAACGGGTACTTAGCCAACTCTGTTTCGGTCTGAAACTCCGGTTTCGGAAATATTTCAGAACGCCAACCTGCACTCGCAAAACTGCTTCTGCATCGGACCATGCGGCAAAAAAGACTGAGGATATGACGTCGGTCATGCGCATTAGTACCCTGACGTACTGACGTCAGTCTAATGCGCTCTGACCGACGTCAGCCTTATACTCTGGTATTCGGGCCGACTGGACGCGGACTATACCCAATAGTAAGGACTGCAGCAATGGGGAACGAAGAACATCTTGTAACCTTGGTTTACTATACTGAGCACCCATTTGTCGCCTGTGATGGTAGACCATACCTCTGCGAACCTGGCTAACCTTCCCCCCAAAGGAAACCCAGGGCCCGCAGAGGTAGGCACAAGAAGGCCAGAGTCATTGAGAATGTTTGCTTTGGGAAGCTGGCTTAGAATTCTCTGATTTAGCAGAAGAAGAATGCCATTGTTTATCCCTTTGAGGGGCAGAAGCCTGCCCTCTGGAAGATCTGAAACCCCTAGGCCTAGAGTGACCCTGCTTGCCAGTATCAGGGAAAGACCAATTCTTGGAAGGATAATGTCTACTAAACCGAGGAGGCTAAACCTGAAGGAAATCTTTTACAGCATGCATAGATTTCGCCTTATCCTCCAACTTCTTCAGTACCTCCTCAGCCTTATTACCAAAAAGATTGTTTTTGCGCAAAGGAATATCCAGCAATTTAGATTTAACAGGTTCAGAAAGTGGCTGCTCCCTGTGCCAAGCATGCCTTCTAATAACGGAACCAGTGGCAGAATTCAGTAAGTCTTGTAAATCTTTGTTCTCTGACATGGAAGGAACATACTCAAGTAGTCTTAATAGCCTCCAAAGTATGCTGCTGATACTTAAGCATGTGAGAAAGACAATTCATGGATCTAACGGCAAGAGTTGCACAGGTATAGACTTTTTTTACCCCACCTGTCCAAGGTCCTAGACTCCTTATCAGAAGGCACAGGGTTTTTAGCAATAGTAGCCTTGACACCCTTGGGGCCTTGAGAAATAATCTCAGGATCAGCAGTAGGTTTTTAAAAAGGAATTGATGAGAATCAAGAACCCTATAATACCTATCAGGTTTTCTGGGGGCAGGTGGAACAGAATTATTAGTTAAAGAATTTTCCATGAAAACACCATCCACCACTTCCAAAACTGGAGGTATAGCCACAGGCTTATGCTGTGGCAAAACTAAAAATTCCCTGATTCTTTTCTTTGACTGAGGAAAATCCTGACATTCCCATTTAAAGTGCTCTCTAAGAGTATTCAAAGTATCCCCAAAGGAAAAATCTTCTGGAGGGGAGGCAGAAGGGACAGAGTCCTCAGCATCAAAATCCTCAAAGCCAGAAAAAAGTTGAGAATTTCCTTCTTCACCAGCAGATATACTGGAAATCTCAGAATCTGAGACAGACAAAACATCAGGAGATAATTCCCTAGCCCTCTTGGAAGGGGGGTGAGAGAGCCCCTAATCAGGGAAAGAAGATCACCAGCCATCCGTACCAACTGGGACTGAGGCATAGGAGGGGAGGCCGATGCCTGCTTGTGAGTAAGTTTGTGGCTGGAAGGTTTACTAGCAATCTGGAGGGACTTGGGAAGCCTAGCAACTGCAGAAGTCTGAACTAAGGTAGTCGGTCTGGTTCTGGTCTCATGTCAAAAGAAAAGGCGTCAGAAGCTGGTGCCTGCAAAGTGGCTCTAGACCCATCTGAGGTGGTAACAGGTGGAGGGTCTGAAGATGAAACAGCAGCCTGCGGCATGGAGGACTCCATAAAGGTCTCGGCAGAGGCCTGCGGCTGAAAATCTGTGGACTGCAGGGGCTGCGAAAGCGCCTCACTGACTACCGCTGTGCTGACGACCAATTTCACTGGTGCATCATCAGCAAATTTAACCCTAGGCCTGTCGCGGTCCTTGTCTTTGCGTTTCCTAGGTATCTTCTAAGTCAGGAGACCAGAAGACGCCATACTGACAAACTTAGGCCAGACACCGAAATGCTTATACAAAATCTTAGCTCTACAGTGTATGGTACGCAGTTTAAAGGAAGCACAGAGATTGCAGTTAGGGACGTCGTGCTCAAGGCCCAAACAAGTTATACAATAGGAATGGAAATCACGGTGGAGATAAAAAATATGAAGGATAGGTTCATGCATAGAGGGTACAGTGGAAAAGAGGTCCAGGATGCACTGGCTGATTTACCTGAGATGAGGGGAGGAATAGGTAAGCCCTATTTCTCAGAAATGGTTACTATGGTAACTGCAGAGACTGATACCCCGAAACCCCTGAGAGTGCAGGTATTATACTCCAGCAATGTTAGATTTTTACAGGATGTATATCGGAAGAATTGGAACATACTTTGTGCTGATGATGATGTGAAACAATTGGTGGGTGAAGCTCCAAGGTTTGCTTTCAAGAACATGAAATCTATAAAGAGATTATTATGTGGACCCCAGTCTGTCAATGCAAGGGGGAGGATGTAGATAGGTATGGAACACACCCGTGTAATAAATGCAATTTATGTGCATTTATAGACACTAGTGGTAGATTTTTACAACCAGACATGGGGAAGGAGTTCAGATTTAAATTATTAGCTGATTGTAATAGCACTAACATTGTGTATTTAGCGCACTGTATCATCTGTTCTGCCTTCTATGTCGGCATGACAACACAAAGATTAAGAGACTGGATGAGGGAACACCTGAATGATATTACAAGAGAAGCAGAGACAAATGCATTAGCGAGACATGCTAGGGAGTATGGTGAGGCACATAAGTTCCAATTTCTAGTAATAGATAAGGTGTATAACACTATTAGAGGTGGGGATGTTAAAATTAGGATTGAAACTAGAGAACTGGAGTGGATCATAAGATTACGGGCGAATACTGGGAAAGGCCTGAATGATAAAATCAACATTAAACCCATTTTAGTGAGTAGGGACTTGAAGTAGGAATGTAGGCAGCCCTATTTGTTTATGAGAACTGGGCTTATAAAGCTCTACAGTATGCTATGCTACTCCACATATCACTTTTAATCGTTAAGTTTTTAATAGTTTTTATATGTGATGTATGACTTTAAATACTGACTGGATGATTGTCATAATTTATGAGTTGAGTATAAATGTTGCAGTGCAATATTTGTTAAATGTCTGATGAAGTGGCTGGTGCCATGAAAGCGCTCATCGTCTGTTTTTTTTCTATTAAAATTACTACATTTTATTTAGCCATGGTTTCATACCTCCTTATTTTGTTGTCATATAAAGGAAAAAAGGCCCTCTAATTTAAATGGGCAAAAGTTGCCCTCTAATTTAAACGAGCTAGCCTTATTTCAATAAGGAAAGGATAACTAGGGAAAAACTCAAAATGTACAGCTCTCTAATTTAAATGAGCTTGAATAAAAATATAAAGAAAAAAGCCCTCTAATTAAAAATGGGCTTAAGAATAAATTGTAATCCGGGATAGGGTATGGAAAAAAGGCCTTGAGAATAAAACAATGGCCAACAGCAAAACAGCAGCAGTGAACACACTAAAACTGCTTAATAACGTTAACTAGTTATAAAAACTAACAAACTATCCTAAAAGATAAACAATAACTATATAAGAAGAAGAGAAAACTATCACTTAGCCATAGCCAGTATGAAGCCCTTGATCTTGTTTTAGTGGCAAATGAGATCTGAGAAGCTTTCTTATGGCAAGATGGGATAGGGTTTCAGCCACGAGCTAGTGGAAGACCTCGAGCTTTTGTATAAGGCTGAGTCAGAACCGAGGATCTGTTCCGGACCCAACCAGTAAAGAATGAAGGCAAGATATGACAACATCACATCTAGGGTTTTCTGTGACAGAAATTTGACATCCATGGAAGAAGCTGGTTAAAATGGTGGTCTTCTACAAAGTTAAGATATTTTGGAGAGTAACATATTTGAAGAAAGAACATAGATTAAATAAATCTCTTAAAAAAAAAGATTGCAAAGTTTGTGTGATGCCAGGGTACTATTTTCCAGACCATAATGGAAACTGGAAATGGACGCCAATTACACCTTAACAGTAGAATAACTATAGCCTGTCTCAAATATAGTGGACAAAAACTGCAAAATGTATGAAATGGAGGCAGGAATGGGACCTAAACCTCACTGCATGGCCACATTGGAAAACGTTTCCATTTACTTCTGGAAATTTTACAGATGGATTGCTTCTGACAAACAGATAAAATGCACATTACCAACTGGGAAAGGGAGGAATCCCTGGCTATCAAAGGAACTGAAGCTACCATGTGGTGAACTTGATTTGGTGAAGTTCCCGGTGAGGCTGGACCGGAAGGTGTAAGAGAAGATCCATTCTGGAATCTAGAAGCCATGGGGACATCCTTAGATGAGACATTAGCAGAGGAAACTAGATTCACCTAGGCTAGATTGGGGAATGGGAGTAGTAAAGGCATAAAGAAGACTGGTGTGCCACTGATAGACTAGAGCATCCGTCAGTGACTTATCCTCAAGGGTATCAGGGTGAAGTAGCTGCTGCATTTGGTGTTGAAGGAAGAAGACAACAAACCACAGCAAAGCTGGTTCCAGCAGTCGAACAGTTATTTAGATACTGATGGAATGAGGAACCAATCATGAGCGAGGACAGAAGTCACATTACAAAGGGATGGCCAGATAAGACAACCCCACATCAGCTGAATCTTGCAGGTCTGAGTGATACAGATTGGTGAGGGAGGATGATCTGTTGCTTGACATCACAGAAAAACTCTCATACATAACTGAGTGTGATTGCTCAAAACAATCTTGGCCACCATGAGTCCCAGTGCCCTGAGAACCAAAGAAGCTGAAGATGACAGTTTCCAGGGGAAGAATTACTATGCAACTTGTCATAGCCAGATGGCAACCTATGAAAGTAATCTATTACGTCAGTTGAAGACATGATCTTCCTTGATTTACAGAGCTATCTAAAGACAGAGCTGTAAAAAGTAATCTCTGGCTGCTAGTAAGGCCTCTTTGGTTGCTGCAACAAAGAGCCCAGCATCCAGGTATCGGAAGACATGGAATCCATTTAGTTGCAGATGAGTTGCGACTACTGCTATTGACTTGGGGAACACTCATGGAGCTGTGGTGAGACTGAAGGGCAAGGTTCTGAACTGGTAGTGATGGGCCCCTAGCCGAAAGCACAAAAGCCTTCTAAATTCTGTTGTATCCTGTATATGGAGATAAGAGTCCTGAAGGTCTATGGAGCACATCTAGTCGTTTGCCTTTAGAAAGGGCAAAATCATCTGTACCATGACCATTCTGAAGACCATCTTTATCAAGTAATTGTTTAGGCTACTGAAACCCAGTACTGGCCTGAGTCCATGTTTTTCATTGGTACTAAAAAAAAAAAAATAGAATAGTTTTTTTAACCCTTGCTGATCTGGTGGAGCCTCCTTAATTACTCTTTTTTGGAGGAGGAGAGAAACCTCGCTTTCCACTGCTCTGAACTGCTGGGCTGAGATATCTGCAAGCAGCTACAGCTGAAGTGGTGGGGTTTGAAAAATAGGTATAATATAGCCTCTGGATATTATCACCCTCAACCATTTGTCCTGTGTGATGGCCATCTGCAGTCAAATGCAGTCAAATGAAGACATAGTCGAATCCTGACTGCATCTAGAGGTGAACAGCCAGGGCGAGCCTTCAGGGATGGTGGGGTTGTTTATCGGAAAATGGTCCCCAGACCACAAGGTCGGTGTCCACTGAAGGGGCCAACTATGCTGCAGCCTCACCCATTTGAGGAGGAATCAAAGTTCTGAAGCTGGAATTTTCAGAACCAAAACAATTTGGAACCCTTAAGGTTTCTGTTAAGGGATTGTTGAAGGTTCTCAAAGTAGATGCCTTCCCTTATTGTCTGCTCCTCATCACTTTGTCTTTCATCAAATGTCTGAATAATGCAGAACCATCCAAGGGCATGCTTGTGAAGAACGCCTTACAGTTATCCACAAAATTACAGAGGCAAAGTCAGGCATAATGCCCATGTGCTCCATAAGTTGCATTCTAAATCAGACACGTAGAAAGGTTAGTAGCACTGAACAAGGTACCCACGGTAGTCTCCTGTTGCTTCCTTGACTCAGGTGTGGAAGGTCTGAGGAAAGTATACATGGCTTGCTCTGCCAAGTCCCTTTGGAAGCGATTCATATGTGTAAAGAAGTTTAACACCCTCAAGGCAAAAGTACCCAAGGTATTGGCATGCTTTCCCATTCTACCCACTGCCCTAAATTCCTTATCAGGCAGATGGACAGCAACTGACTCATCAGTCAGCACCCTCTCAGTTGCTGCTGCAACAACTGTGGAGTCCACCAGAGGGCTTTCAGACCAGTGCTGCCTATCAATAGGTGGGGTGCATAATTTTGTCAGGTTTTCTGAGAACTGCTTCAGAAGTGTCAGGCTCCTGCTATGCCTTCCTTGACCAGTTCAATGACACGGCCGGCAGGAGGGATCACCCAAGAGGTAGAGGGAGCAGGGTAGTATGCCTCAGAAAGTACCTACTTATCCTGAGAGGGAGGTTTTGTTTGCAAAATCCCCCATCTCATTAATTTGAGGATTTCACTAAATGTGGTGCCTTCAGAAGGGGGTCCAGGGAAGTCCCTCTGCTATCCAAGTATGCATTTGATGTCAGTAATTCTGAAGGAGAGTCCACTTGCCTCCTTTTGCATGTCCTCTTTCTGTAGACCTCCAGTTGCTACTGATTAGATCCCCCTGAACAGTCAGTATAAGCCTGTTACTGTATGATGCCATTTTTCATGCTGCTCTTTCTCTGGGAGTCATGATGAAGTGCTTGAACAGCTGAAGGAGCGTGACTCAGGATGGAGCTGGTACTGATGAAAACACTGCTGATCATCAAAGACAGCCTGTATCCTTTCCATTATCTCAAAGGCAAATATGTGATCTATCAGCATCACGGAACTTCACCCTGGAGTGACCTCATTCTCTACTGAAGCATAGGCAAGCAGAGCAGAAGACAAGGGCTTTAACACCAAGGACCTTTTCAGCCATGAGGAGAAGGAGGTTGGTAATAATGGCTTGAAGGCCAAGTATGCAGACACTGAGAATGGCTCCAATGCTTGGGGCCAAAGACTGTACTGAGGATTTAGCTTGAACTGAATAAGATGAGTGATAGTCAGAGCCAGGGTAATAGTACCTGTCTGCACCAAAGGCACAGATTCCAGAAGAATAACCAGCTCCAAAATCACTGGTGCTGGAACTGGTACCAGGGAAGGAGCTAAGAGAGGTGGGGGAGTGTAATCTGACCATTCCTAGAAGCAGAGAGTGGATGGGAGGACACCCAACTTCATCTGCACCTTAAAAAAATGCCTGCATCACTGTCTCTCAATCTCCTTCCTATGGAAGGACCTTACAGACTTTATAGAAGCAGCTGCTGAAGGTCCTCAGGAAAGGGACTGGGAATGTGTGTGCTGTAGGTTTTGACTGGGGACTTTTTCTTTATGGTGGCAGTCTCAAAAGGAGGCATAGGAGATATTCTTGTCACAGCCAAAACAGGAGGTGACTGGTCCTTACTCTGTCTGGCAATTTTAGAATCCAAAAACAAATGTCCTGGTTCATCAAGTCTCCTTTTCTTGGTGTCCTTGTCCTTTTTTTGCCATTTTTCACACTTATCCCAGGAAGAAGGCTGATTGTGTGAGGGAAAAAGACCTTTTAAAATAAGTTTATTACATCAGTCCACTATCAACAGGGACCTGAAGGCCTGACAAATGATACTGTTAACATCCAAGTGTTCAGCCCAGGTACACCTAATGCAATTTGTGAGTATTCAGGCATAGAATTTTGTAACAGCATTTTCTGCATTTTTTAAAACTCCTTTCCATTATATAAAGTCAGCATTTAAGAGGATGAACTGGTGGGAGATACAAAATACAACAAATATATCCATGGGTAGGTGACACACACACACACACACACAATATATCCATGGGTAGGTCACACACACATAATATATCAATGGGTAGGACACACACACACACACACACACACACACACACACACACACACACACACACACACACACACACACTATATCCATGGGTAGGTCACACACACACATACACACACACACACACACACACACACGCACACACACACACACTATCTGGGACAATGTAATGAAGTATTTCAGAAATGCTGATGTACATGCTATTCCCATCTCTACAAAAAGTAACCACCAAGTCGACTAATGGTAAGAGACACACATTACAGAGGTAAACAATCAGGTTGCAGACAAACTAGCTATCTGAGACTTTATTCAGTTGTAAAATGCTCTAAATGCCTTACATTATCAGAAAAACTGCTTCAGCTTAACCAAGGTAATCTGGCATGTAAAATGTCCTAATATAAAGCACAACAAAAATAAACATATCAACTAGATCTTGCTATACATTCTGTAAATTGTTCTAGGAGGTCTATGTACAGAAACAAATGCTATTGATAGCATCTTAATTTAGAGTACAATTAATGTAATACTACTATGTGTTTAATCACTTTGTTAAAATTTCAGCGGCAATAAGGAAGCTTTGATTAAATGCACAGTTAACTGATGCCAGTTACATATGGAGAGGTTCAAATAATGCATCAAGTTAATAGCACCATTTTGTGTGTCCTTTTACAGAACAAGGGTTGCACTGTAAATATAGTGTAACAACTGTGATAGCAACTAGTAGTAGTCAACAGTGTTAGCTCTGAAAGCATTTGCAAATGAAATAACAAAGGTAATGTGATAAATCAGAGTATTTTAGCTATTTATGTTTAAGCAGTAGTCAGTCACAAAATGTTGTATGAACAGTAAAAGCAATGTCTTTCGGCTTTTCCTGGTTAGGGGTCGCCACAGTGGAACTCCGGTCCACTAATGACTGGCAGTGAATTTTTACCGTGCCGAGGTGCCAGCCCTATGTCCAACCTTCAAGGAAGACACACCCATTCATGCATGCACCTACCTGCATGTCTTTAACATCACTCGACCGCGGGGAGGACATGCAGACTCCACACAGAAGGTGCTCCAGCTGAGAATCGAACAGAAGAACCTCTTGCTGTGAGGCGACAATGCTAACCGCTGCACCACCGCAGCTTCCCACACTTTAATCATCTATGCTGATGATATTCACACTTTAATCTTCTATGTTGATGATATTCTTTTCATCATAAATCGGTTAATAGCTAACAATACTGAGAAACAGCTGCAAATTGAATTCTCAGACATACGCCATTGATATGCTTTTAATAAATTATACAGTGGCCTAGGCCTACAACAGTGCCATAATTTTGTTAAATATAAAGAATCTTCTGTGAATATACTACCACTTTGTGTACACACTGACATAGGCTATGTAGATTAAATGTCCTGGAAAAGCTTACATACCTTATGAGAATCTTGTTGTTTGTACTGAGTCAGTGACAGTGCCAGTTAGTAAGGCTAGTACGTGGCAGTTAGCAAGCAGTAAAAATATATACTGTTGCTTCAAAGCCTTACAAATAGATTTTGTACACATTTCTAATGACAAAATAGGGACCACTGAGTGCAGTACCCAGTCATTTAAATAACTTATGCTATGGTAAAGAGGTGTATCAGACCTTGTTATTTTTTTCTGCTGCAATTTGTATGTGATAACCTAGTCCTGTGAGTCGCTCACTAACACTTGGTAAGAGACATACCTTGAGACAACTTCTTCTTCTTTTGGCTTTTCCTGTCGTCACAGCAGATCACCTGTCCACTCATGATTGGCAGTGGAGTTTTTACAATGTCGAGTTGCCAGCCCGGCGCCCAACCTTCCACAGAAGGCACACACGCACACATGCACACCTAGGGCCAATTTAGAGTATCTAATCTACCTACAGCATGTCTTTGGGATGTGGGAGGAAACTGGAGCACCCGAAGGAAACCCACATGACCACAGGGAAGACATGCAGACTCTGCACATTAGGCACCCCAGCCGAGGATCAAACCAGAGAACCTCTTGCCGTGAGGCGGCAACACTAACCGCTGCACCACCGCAGCCGCCACACACCTTGAGACAACTAACTTCATAAATTGATATACATGGTCAGTAAGGTTTACTGATCATTATCCCTTGGTGATGTATAAACTGTGTGTAAAATGGCTAATGTCAGTCTCAATGAATTTTCAAATAAATCCCAGCTACTGACTCCGTATGCATGCAATACTTTCCCCCAAAAATAAAATGCACACTATGTCAATAATGAAGGGTAGTGTCATATGTTTCTCATGACAACCAACCTTTCATCAAAGGGTGAGATGTTGCAGGATAAAACACCGTACGATTGATGAAGCCTGAAGATGATCTCTTAATATATAAAGTTAATTTGTGATGTGCAGCGCTTAATTAATACATAATTCGCTGACAGATGGAAGTTAAATAAAAATAACCTTTTTGTAGACAATTCTTTCAAAGAGAGAGGTCACTTATGTGTAGCAATATGACAAAGTTTGAAGCATGTTATACAATGAGCATTTCTCCTTCACAAGAAATAAAGTCTGATCAGAAAATACAAAGTACAATTGCACACCTCTCTGATTCTCAGGAGAAAAAGCCAAGAAGTCATAATAGCTGACCTTGAGTTTTATATATGTTAAATTCAAGGCTCTCAAAGGAAATGTGAAGTTCTCAGATTCTGAGAGACTGTAATTTTTCTATGATTATTTGAGAATAGATAAGCACAACTGAATTTGGACCACATTTCAGAAGAATGAATACTACGCTTGGCATACTACGCAGAGTGTTTCTATCCTTTGCCCCGTAAGATGGAACAAGGGTATCCCATGAAAGTACAGAGGAATAAAGGTATTAATTAGCTTGAATCATTAAGAAATCATACGCAATAATTTAAACAGCGAAGTTACATTCCACACAAATATCACTGATCCAGTACAGATTTTTGATTTACTGTGGTGCTAAGACTAGTATAAGCTGATTACATGGTTTATTGCTTTAAGTAAATCAAAACCTTGAAACCAGACAGGGACAGCTAAAGTGATTTATGCTCTACAAGTTAGTTTTCAAATCAAATGCTTTGCAAATTAGTTTTCAGAAATAAAGCCTTTGCTACTGATTGCAAGTATACGTTTGCAGCATTGTTATCCAACTATTCTGACACTAGCCATAAATTCCAACATGTTAAATACAGCTGTAGCATAAATCTCAGTGAAATGACATGATTACAGCACAAACACAGCTGCAGCACAAGTCTCAGTGAGAGGATGTGATTATACCACATACACAGCTGCAGCACAAGTCTCAGTGAGAGGACGTGATTATAGCACATATACAACTGCAGGACAAGTCTCAGTGAGAGGACATGGTTACAACACATATACAGCTGCAGCATAACTCTCAGTGAGAGGACATGATTACAGCACATATACAGCTGTAACATACGTCTCAGTGAGAGGACATAATTACAGCACATATACAGCTGTACCATAAGTGTCAGTGAGAGGACATGATTACAGCACATATACAGCTACATCATAAGTCTTAGTGACAGGCCACGATTACAGCACATATACAGCTGTATCATAAGTCTCAGTGACAGGACGTGATTACAACACATATACAGCTGTAACATAAGTCTCAGTGAGAGGACGTGATTATACCACATACACAGCTGTATCATAAGTCTCAGTGACAGGACGTGATTACAACACATATACAGCTGTAGCATAATTCTCAGTGAGAGGACGTGATTACTGCACATATACAGCTGTATCATAAGTCTCAGTGACAGGACGTGATTACAGTACATATACAGCTGTAGCATAAGTCTCAGTGAGAGGATGTGATTATACCACATACACAGCTGCAGCACAAGTCTCAATGAGAGGACGTGATTATAGCACATATACAACTGCAGGACAAGTCTCAGTGAGAAGACATGGTTACAACACATATACAGCTGCAGCATAACTCTCAGTGAGAGGACATGATTACAGCACATATACAGCTGCAGCATAACTCTCAGTGAGAGGACATGATTACAGCACATATACAGCTGTAACATACGTCTCAGTGAGAGGACATAATTACAGCACATATACAGCTGTACCATAAGTGTCAGTGAGAGGACATGATTACAGCACATATACAGCTACATCATAAGTCTTAGTGACAGGCCACGATTACAGCACATATACAGCTGTATCATAAGTCTCAGTGACAGGACGTGATTACAACACATATACAGCTGTAACATAAGTCTCAGTGAGAGGACGTGATTATACCACATACACAGCTGTATCATAAGTCTCAGTGACAGGACGTGATTACTGCACATATACAGCTGTAACATACGTCTCAGTGAGAGGACATAATTACAGCACATATACAGCTGTACCATAAGTGTCAGTGAGAGGACATGATTACAGCACATATAAAGCTGTATCATAAGTCTCAGTGACAGGACGTGATTACAACACATATACAGCTGTAGCATAATTCTCAGTGAGAGGACGTGATTACTGCACATATACAGCTGTATCATAAGTCTCAGTGACAGGACGTGATTACAGTACATATACAGCTGTAGCATAAGTCTCAGTGAGAGGATGTGATTATACCACATACACAGCTGCAGCACAAGTCTCAGTGAGAGGACGTGATTATAGCACATATATAACTGCAGGACAAGTCTCAGTGAGAAGACATGGTTACAACACATATACAGCTGCAGCATAACTCTCAGTGAGAGGACATGATTACAGCACATATACAGCTGTAACATACGTCTCAGTGACAGGACATAATTACAGCACATATACAGCTGCAGCATAAGTCTCAGTGAGAGGACATGATTACAGCACATATACAGCTGTATCATAAGTCTCAGTGAGAAGACATGGTTACAACACATATACAGCTGCAGCATAACTCTCAGTGAGAGGACATGATTACAGCACATATACAGCTGTAACATACGTCTCAGTGAGAGGACATAATTACAGCACATATACAGCTGCAGCATAAATCACAGTTTGAGGACATGATTACAGCACATATACAGCTGTATCATAAGTCTCAGTGACAGGACGTGATTACAACACATATACAGCTGTAGCATAATTCTCAGTGAGAGGACGCGATTATAGCACATATACAGCTGCATCATAAGTCTCAGTGAGAGGACATGATTACAGCACATATACAGCTGTAGCATAAATCACAGTTTGAGGACATGATTACAGCACATATACAGCTGTATCATAAATCTCAGTGAGAGGACGTGATTATAGCACATATACAGCTGCATCATAAGTCTCAGTGAGAGGACATGATTACAGCACATATACAGCTGTAGCATAAATCACAGTTTGAGGACATGATTACAGCACATATACAGCTGTAACATAAGTCTCAAGTGAGAGGACATGATTACAGGGGTTCCTATTACCAGATCGAAAGACCATAATCATGAATACGAAAAGAGCGGCACATATTGCGTGAAATACAGAAACGCCGAATGTCCAAAACAGCGAAAATTTAAATGTCAAATTGTAATGGTTGGCCCATCTGCAGTATAGCGCCGTAAGGTAAGTGTGCGATAGGTAGGACTTTAGGGTTAGGATGTGGGTTAAGGTAAGTGAATAGATAGGTAATGTATGTAAGATTTAGTGCAGTGTTTGAAGTAGTGTTTTATTAAATGTATGTATGTGTATTATTTATTTATTTTGTGGGCATGTCTGTAGGGGAATTGTGCGGTAGTTACGGACCTTAGGGTTAGGGAGGGGTTAAGGATAGTGCATAGATAGTTGTGTATGTGCGGTTTAGTGTAGTGTTGGAAGTAGGGTTTGTTAAATGTATGTATGTGTATTATTTATTTTTTGGGTGTATGTCTGTAGGGGACGTGTGCGGTAGTTACGGACCTTAGGGTTAGGGAGGGGTTAAGGATAGTGCATAGTTAGTTGTGTATGTGGGGTTTAGTGTAGTGTTAGAAGTAGGGTTTTGGTGCTTTACTTTAGGTTAGAAGTAGGGTTTGGTTAGTGTATGTATGTGGTTTACTTATTTTGTTTGGATAGGTAGTATGTAGCGGGTGGTGGGGTTGGCCGACTATGACAGTTCGATGTTTTATTTTTTGCTGTTTAGTGCATTTGGGATTTTCGCGGTTCGCGTTATAGGTGTCGACGTTTAGGTATTTGCGTAAAGTTTGTTTCAGTTTGCTAATATAGACCCAATTACAGCACATATACAGCTGTATCATAAGTCTCAGTGAGAGGACATGATTACAGCACATATACAGCTGTAGCATAAGTGTCAGTGAGAGGACGTGATTACAGCACATATACAGCTGTGACATAAGTCTCAGTGAGAGGACATGATTACAACACATATACAGCTGTATCATAAGTCTCAGTGAGAGGACATGATTACAGCACATATACAGCTGTATCATAAATCTCAGTGAGAAAACGTGATTACAGCACATATACAGCTGCAGCATAAGTCTCAGTGAGAGGACATAATTACAGCACATATACAGCTGTAGCATAAGTCTGAGAGGACATGATTATAGCACATATACAGATGTAGCATAAGTCTCAGTGAGAGGACATGATTACAGCACATATACAGCTGTAGCATAAGTCTCAGTGAGAGGACATGATTACAGCACATATACAGCTGCAACATAAGTCTCAATGACAGGACGTGACTACAGCACATATACAGCTGTAGCATAAGTCTTAGTGAGAGGACATGATTACAGCACATATACAGCTGTAGCATAAGTCTCAGTGAGAGGACATGACAATAGCACATATACAGCTGTATCATAAGTCTCAGTGAGAGAACATGATTACAGCACATACACAGCTTCATTATAAGTCTCAGTGACAGGGCATGTTTACAGCACATATACAGCTGTATCATAAGTCTCAGTGAGAGGACATGATTACAGTACATATATAGCTGTAACATAAGTGTCAGTGAGAAAACATGATTACTGCACATATACAGCTGCAGGATAAGCCTCAGTGAGAGGACATAATTGCAGCGCACTGAATCTTTACTGTAAATAAAGGTGTAAGTATTCACTCCTAGCACATAAAAGCAAGCTTTACAAACGCACCCAGTTACAGATGGGAGTCTTACCTGCCTCCTTTCCCTACCGAGTGGGGAGTATGCAGTCAGCATTCATCCCTGTTTCTCCTTATCTGATCTGACCTCCAGTTTTGGAGCCCTTGGATCTGAGGACACTCAGCATCGAGCGGCTGGCTCCAAAGGTACCTTGATGCCGGCCATGGCCTTGAGCAGGTCAGATCCGACTAACTCAGATCTGGCAGGTTCTCGGAGCCATAGCCTCGGCATCAGATCCAAAGGAATGTCGGGTCAGGGGGTTAGGGATTCTTCTATAGTCCTTTCTCAGGAGGTCTGTTCCCATTTGGCTTTCAACATGGTGGAGTGAGTACTCTCGATTTCATCCAGATCCTTGACAGTCTCGTCTTTGGATTCTGCTCTGGCTCCCTCTGTTTCTGGCATGGGTCCGGCCATTTTACCATCTCAGGGACAGCCTGCCACCTCTTTGCCCCAGGGTGCTCCCTCTTGGGAACAGGGAGACGTTGGTGAGTCCTCCATAGAGACCCCCACTGAGAAGGCCCCTCGCAAACGTAAGTGCAAAAGGAGGCACTTAGAGTCCCCACTGGAGTCCCTCACCAAAGACACATTTGGAGAAAGGGGAAGGTTCCTCCTGGTCACCCCCCAAGGATGTCTCCTTTGGAGACATCAAGGAACTCCTTCACCAGCATGGGGAGTGATCTGTCCCAAAAACTACCCCAGATAAATTGGTGTTCCTGAAGGCATTTGGTACAGGACCCTCTACTTCCTGGGTGTCCTCCCCTGTGGATCCTTTAGTGGATCTTATTACATCTCTGGCGGAGAAGGAATAGGACACAGTGGAGCCCATTCGCAAATGCCGGGACAAAGTTTTGAGCCCCCCTACAGATAGGTCCCATTGGAACAAGGGATCCCTGGTTGATGCCATGGTGGTGACAGCTGCCACTAAAAAGGAGCTTGCTCAGGAGAGCTCTGTGGACCACCCTACTGACCGAGAGTCAAGGACAATGGACAGTTTTGGGAATCAGGCGTATGCTTCAGTGACCTTCTCTGTACGGAATTACATGGCAAATGTGATTTGGCTGCAGCAGGACCTGGTGAAGGAGATCACTGAGTCGACCCCTAGGTCCATGCCGGAGGAGGACAAGAAGGTGTTTTCCACTTGTACGGCCACCCTGAAATCAGTTGCTAACACCTCTATGCATCTCCTCTCCCATGTGACCGAGGGCACCACTAGAGCTGCCGGTAGTGGCGTTGCCATCAAGTGACACACCTGGCTCCGGCTCTGTTTTTTTCAGAACCCTTTAAGGCATCTTTTATAAATGCCCTGTAGGACAGTTCCTCCCATTTTGGGAAATCGGTACGTGACAAAAGGACAGGAAGACTCTGTCTGCCATCTGGCTGCGCTTTTCGGCCCCACAATGATCCATCTCTAGAAATCAGCAAGGGACCAAGAAGATGTGGTTCTGAAAGTCTCAGAATTAATCCCAGGACACTCAGGACTCAACTTCTCAGAGGAGTAGAGAGGGATATAATAGATGCCGCCCTAGAGGCAGGGGGGGTCCGAGGAGTCAAGGGTCTCGACAGCCTTTCTTGGAGAGACCCACGCAGCAATCCTGAAGGGTTGCCCGACTGCTCGTCTCTGGAGGCAGTCGGGGGTTGCCTCTCGCTACACCTAACAATATGGGAGTCCATCATGGAAGATCGTTGGGTGTTGCAAATTACATCCAGAGGCTATTCAATCCCCTTCCTCAAGTCACTTCCACCACCCAGACACCTCCTGTATGTTCCACCAGTGCACAGGGAGGATGCAGCACTGGAAATTGCACAGTTGCTAGAAAAGTGGGCCATCCAACCCATCCCCCCAGACCAGTCCAGATTAGGCATTTATTCCAGGTTCTTTTTAGTCCCAAAGAAGACGGGGGGCCTGAGATCCATTCTGGATCTCTCCATCTTGAACCTGTCAGTGGCCAAGACAAAATTCCAGATGGTCCCCCTTCTATCTATCCTGCCTTTTCTGCCGGAGAATGATAGGATGTGCTTGACTGACCTCCAGGATGCGTACTACCACATTAAAAAGGACAGATGCTCTTGGAGGTTTCTCCGCTTCTGGCTGGGAGCCAATCATTACCAGTTCAGAGTGCTCCCCTTTGGTCTCACCACAGCCCCCAGGGTGATCACCAAAGTGATGGCAGTGGTAGCGGCTCACCTGAGGCTCCAGGGCAAACATCTTGGATGACTGGCTCTTCACTGCCCCTTCCAGCTATCAGCTCTGTCAAGCAAGGGATTCCTTTTTTCTCCTAGCCCGGCAGTTGGGCATTACCATCAATCTAAGCAAGTCATCCCTGATCCTGGTTCAAGTGTTAGATTTCATCGGGGCTTGACTGGACACAATTCAAACCAAAGTCTTTCTCACCTCGGAGAGGATACAGTCTCTAAACCTACACGTCCTTTGAATTCTTCAAGCTTGATCACCAACAGTGGAAATGGTTTTAAGGGCAATGGGGTTCATGGCAGCCATGAGCAATCTCTTGCCTATGGCTCGTTATCATATGCGGGGTCTTCAGTGGACTCTCGCGGTACAATGGTCCATGATAGATCTCCCGTTGTCTCGCCCTGTTTGAGTCTCTTGGGTGTGCAAGGACTCTCTTCTACGGTGGTTACACTCCTCAGACCTTGTTTGCAGTCGCTCCTTTCTTTCTCCTTTCCCCTCAGCCACGGTGACTACAGACGCTGCCCTGCTAGGCTGGGGGGGGCACTGCTCGAGAAGGACAGTCCAAGGCAAGTGGTCCCCCTATGAGACAAGATTGCATAGCAACGTACTGGAGGATGAGGGAGGCGCTTCTAGCGTTGCAGGCATTCCACGCCCATCTTCCCCCAAGAACGACTGCTATCCAGATGGACAATATGTCTGTGGTCTGGTACATCAACAAACAGGGGGAACCAGGTCTTATCGCCTATGTCGCAAAGCTATGAGAGTGTGGGAGTGGGCGATCTCCACCGTCTGTTTTCTGGTGGCAATGTACATTCTGGGGAGGTCCAACATTCCAGTGGGAAGGCTCTGCAGGTCTACTCTGATGCCCTATGAGTGGCCTCTGAATCCTTCAGTAGCGAAACAGATCTTTCTTAAGTGGGGTCAGCCTTGCTGTGATCTCTTCACCTCTCCTTCCAATGTGAAATGCAGTGAGTTTTTCGCTCTGAACCCCCCTCCGGGGGAAGCCCCCAGAGACGCTCTAATTCATGCTTGGCCACCTGGTCTTATCCTCCTCTTCCTTTAATAACAAAATTTCTTCAGAAAGCTCGCAGGCTGGGATGCCTAGTGATCCTCATTACCCCATTCTGGCCTCGCCAAGTCTGGCTTCCCTCTCTGTTATCTCATCTGGTGGCTCCACCATGGATGCTGGATCAACTTCTAGATCTCATTTCTCATCCCTCAGGGATTCCCCATCCAGACCTGGGCAGTCTGAAGCTCACCGCTTGGCTGCTCCACTCCCTCTGATAGTCAGGACTCCCGGATTATCTAGACCCATCAAAAGGATCCTGGTGGCGGCTGATAAGACTTCTAAAATGAAGGTTTAGTCCAGCAAATGGAAACGTTTTTCCATCTGGGCTTCCCAGAGTCCCCTAGATCCCTTCACTGCCCCAGTTTCCTCTGTTTTGGAGTTTTTAGCAGGGATTTTTCAGCAAGGTGTTAGCTTTTCTACGGTCAAGGTCCAAATTGCAATGATTTCTAATTTTCATGTGGGTGATATCATGGCTTCCTTAGTATCATCGAAGCTTCGCAAGGCTTTCCTAAAAGGCACTTTTCTTCTTCAGCCCCCGGTGAAGGACCCAACACCACCATGGGATCTTACATTAGTTTTATAGGCTTTAGTTTCACCTCCTTTTGAGCCTGCAGCTTCTGTGGATCTAAAAATTTAGTCCTGGAAGATGGCTTTCTTGGTTGCTACTACGTCTGCCAGGAGGGTTTCGGAGCTTCAAGCTTTGTCAGTCAAGCCACCTTATATGATTTTTCATTAAGGATACGGTATCCTTGTGTAGTAATCCATCTTTTCTTTCTAAGGTAGCTTCGGAGTCCTACATTAATCAGGAAATCAATCTCCAAGTGTTTTTCCCAAATTTTCAAAACAAGGAAGAATACAAATTACACTTGTTGGATGTGCGTGGACAGCTGTGTTTTTACCTGCACAGGACTAAAACCTTTCATAAGTTTGATCAGCTCTTCATTTCTTATTCTAAACTCTTTTTAGGGAAACCAGTATCTAAGGTTACCATTGCCCACTGGATTTCCCAGTGTATTATGCTGGCGTACTGTGACAGGGGTTTATCCCCACCAGGTCATTTGAAGGCACATTCCACCAGCTCTATGCCTACTTCAGTACCTTTTTGGTCTAGAGTATCGTTAGATGATATCTGCTCTACTTGGGCTTCATCTCGCATTATAAGTTGGATATCATATCCAGGAACTGGGCATCCTTTGGCTCCACCGTGCTCCGTAATCCCCTTCCATGAGGGCCTCCCAGGTGTTTAGTAGTTGGGGACTCTGTCCCACAGGTTGAAGACCAAATGAAGACAATTTCAAATAAAGAAGTTATGTACTCACCATAATGTTCCATCTGAGTTTGTTGCTCTTCATTTGTCTTCAACCATCCCTCCCTCCTTCCCCCTGCCTTGGATAGAGTGCATGGTGCTCTGCCAAGTACAGGATGTGATTACCACCAGGTTGCCTTTTTTCTCTCCCCTACTTCCTTTTGAAGACTTTTGGTATGGCAAAAGGTGTTGGGTCGGATGCGATACTAGGTTGGGCAGCAAACTCGATCTGAAGGGAGGGAGGATACAGGGCCATTATGGGTAGGGGAGGAACTAAGAGCGTGGATCAAGATGCTGGATATGCAGCCGACTCTAATCAGTGACAGATCCGGGAACCCACAGGATGAAGACAAATGAAGAGCAACAACTCAGATGGAATGTTATGGTGAGTACATAACTTCTTGTTCTTATTGATAAGATTCATTCAACTCTAAATAGGAAGGAAACTTTGGTCAATACTGTCTTGTTTGCCTCTAGTGCACATCCGAGAGATCTGATTAAGTCTTTGCCAGATGGAGAATTTTTTAGAGCCAAATCTTCGTGTTTGGAAGATGGTAAATTTCAGGAAGTGTCTACGGAAATAGTTGACAGACTGTTGACTATGGGTTCTAAACGTGATCTTTTACTCTCCATATGGCATAAAGTTGGGGAGTGTAGGGTGAAGGTGCACAATAAGGGAGTGTATAGCAGAAGAGTTATTAAGGGTCAGGGAAACTAGAAGATATATACTTTGTAACCAGTTAGGCAACTATTCTTAAAAAAGCATTGGTATGTAGTGACGTCTTATGAAATACTGAGAAATGTAAAACTTAACATCTTGTACAGAAATGTTCCCAGTTTTGGGAGTCAGGTGGTCCATATGGGATGCATAGTGAGTTGGTAGTGAAGGAATGTAAAGGATGTACAATTTGCAAGTATATGGAAAAAGATGATAGTTATATTATTAATGATAGGCTATTTGTAGTTGCTAGGTTATATAACTGTTACCAAAAGATGGTAATATATGGACTTGTTTGCCCTTGTAAAAAGTTTTATATAGGAAAGACAGTGCAACAAATGAGGGTAAGAATACAGGAACATATTAGAGGAGATTAAAAATAATTCCCTCACTAATTCAGTTGCATTACATTTTTGGAAAAACATGATAGTAATTTTGATTTATTAAAAGTTTTATTATGTATGTGTTGAAAAGTGAAGAGCTATATTTAAGTCCTTCTGAAGTTTTACTGTGCAAGAAACCATTTTTTTTTATTTTTGTTTAGGATACATTGCAACTTAAGGGGATTAATAAT